>NC_139806.1:28367530-28643501 GCF_963457635.1 Microchirus variegatus | reverse complement strand
TGGGTCGCGGTCACCGCGGGCCTCTGGTACTGGGAGCGTGCGGTGGGAGCGCCGCCGCGGATGAACAAGGACAATGCAGCGTCGCTAACGCCGCTGTCTCATGTCATTATGCTGACGCGCTGATGCTTCACTTGGCTGCCTGTGTGTGTGAGTGTTGTGGGGTTAGAACGATGGCAGCTGATAGACGGACAGCAGTGGCCAGTGCGGTGCCAGAGGTTACACCGCTCTGAGGCGTGATCCTCCTCCCTCGGCGAGTGACACGATCAGAAAATGAGCGGTGTTTGATGAGCGGCGGCCGGTGGACACGGCGTCCTCCGCCGCGAGACTGATAGTTTGTCGATAACACATCATTCACAGTGACACTCCTCAATCCGAGCAGCAGCACTCACAGCTGAAGAGGACAATAGACAGAGGACAAAAGCCAGATAAGAGCCAGGCGGGGATGACAAACAGTGTCCACACTGATTTAAAAATCAGATTTTAAGTCTGGCGTGGGCAGATTATTTGACCAGATTGAAGGAATCCACGTCTTAAATATGAAACCATAGACCAGTGGTTAGCAGCTGGCGGCACATGGGCCAAAACAGGGCAGAAAATGTGTCAAATTACCATTTTCAGATTAAATATAATCCAGATTTATACTCATCTGATTCTACAGACTAAAGAAAACACACGTTATTCAAATGAAAATGACATTAACTGTCGCAATTGAAGCTGCCATCACAATTTCAGTCAAAGTAAGGAGAGTGAATGTCCGTAAAATAGCATATTAGCATATGTTTGGCTCAAAGAAGAAGAAGAAGTGATTCTCAAAATTGCACATTAATTATTAACTGTACCAAAAGGGAAAAAGGACCTTTATTTTCGAATTTTATTGTCCGTATCTCGCACAAATTTGCGTCTTAAAAGAGTCTTGGTAACATGTCGGTGATTAAAGATGTTTTAACACGCTAGCAGGATGCTAGCAACAGTCCAAGTGAAAAATTAGCCTCTTTCCAACTTGATTTAAACATCTTTCTAAATTAATTTCAGCTCTTCTTCAATTGAACAATACTGTAAAAGTTTCACAATTTCGAAATTGGCGTCAAAACACAAGAACCAAAAAGGGCGTTGTGTGTGTTAGCTTTTAGCATGATTATGCCAATTTTGAGCTAACAATAAACCTTTTTTTCTCCCCTCAAAATGACATTCAATTTGTGCTGCAACAATTATAAACCATGTTGATTTTCCTCAGTAATTACTTCATTCACAAGAGTTCCGTGTGGTTCGATCGTCTAACCTTTGCTCTTTCGAGATTAAAATATTAAAAATCGAAGCCTTCCACGTTTTTTATAAAATGTTCCAGATCTACCACTCGCTGTAGTCATATAGTCACATTTGCTGACAGTGATTTAACGCCTCACGTCCTTGGTTTAGTCTGAATGTCAACGACGCTAACCGCGGCTAAGATTTGAGATGGTTCGCTCTGCACCTGAGCCTACGTTCATGAAACGCAGCAGTTAAATGACAATGAATTATTCATGGCGTCCATACATTGTGAACATTCAAGAAATAAATGAAAAGCACAATATAGTCGGTAATTGTGTTTATTGACACTAAGAAAACTCAATTTGCAAAGGAAAATAGGGTAAATATTAAAAAAATATAAATACGTCCTTGTTAATGTGGCGTTATACTAACTGCAGCTGTATAATATACAGCACAGCGTATATTTACGATGTGCGCGACACATTAAATCAGTCTCTTTGGCTGCTGTTTAAAGTTGTATGGCTTTGTTAAATAATGATAATTACAGCGTCTGTAATCAAACAAATGGCAAACAAAAACAAACTTGTGAGTGAAGCGCGACAGAATAGTGAGCGGCCGTTTCCTGGTTTCATTACAGCTGCCAGTTTACTCTCGGAAAACTCTCTGTATTTATTTACTCACAAACAAACCAGAACAGAATGTTCTTGTACTTAAGTAAAAGTAAAAAAAAAACATGGACTTTGACTACCTTTACGCACAGCACGTAAATAGTAATATTTTGGTTATAATAATCGCATTATTGGATGTATTGCACTGTTTGTTTGTTTATTATTTGCTGAATTTTCACTCAAAAAGGTTTATTATTGCATCACAAATGTGCTTTTATTGTGAAGTACACATCATTCAAAACATAGCAAAACAAGCACTTTTACTTTGAAAATCTCTCAAATATCACAATGAATATCTTAACTGCGACATTGCATGTGTTTAACTTTAACGCTAATATTGCTCACCCGCCACTAAATTTTTTTCTTTTTTTTAGCCCCACGCCCTCTTGACCAGTCTAGATACCCATCAGGTCGTCTGAGCTGCTGTCATTATTTTAGCCTTAAATTTGTTGAAGTAAAACCAAAGCTAGGTAAAAACTTAATAATGACACTAAAAAAAGACGACTTTTGATTAAATATGTATAATATTAGGTAGTTATGAGCATATTTGCATGCTAGAGTTTTAGTTCTTGTATTTTAATTCTTTAATAAATCCCAGCAGTTCCAGAATGTTGTTGCCCGTTTCACTTTCAGTAAAAGCCACTATTTATAAATCTTTATAAATGTGTATTCATGTCCTTTCGGGTAAAACAGGACATGATACTCTGTGATAGTGAAAAAAAAAAAAAAGACAAGTGGTGTCAAACCTATAAAAACAGAAACAAATACTCTCTCTCTCTGCTCCCTGGAACACAAATAATGTATTATTACATCAATTTTTCATGCTATTTATACAAAATAAATAAATAAATAGATATGTTCATGAAATATGAACAGTGTTAAGGGATTAACCTCAACTATTGGTTTCATGAACCTATGGTTTTACGATGATTGTAAGGATTATTAAAGTAAATTGACACTTTTTATATGATTAACATTAGAGTAAATCTGTTAAGCTTGAGTTCCACTGCATCTCT
Organism: Microchirus variegatus; assembly: GCF_963457635.1. Lineage (NCBI taxonomy): Eukaryota > Metazoa > Chordata > Actinopteri > Pleuronectiformes > Soleidae > Microchirus > Microchirus variegatus. The sequence goes on along the minus strand of NC_139806.1, from coordinate 28,640,569 downwards.
GCATAGAAATATGGATATTGATATATAGATAATATCAATTCTAAGATTCCCTTGCATATATTTTGCATCAAATTTAACCAATTTTGACTTTTTGTTTCTTAAAAATTAGCAAAAGACATTAATTCATAGATTCTTTAAATCCAATTATATTGTTTGGGTTAACTTTGACCGATTTTGACATTGGACAGCAAATAAATCACATGAGTCATTTCCAATTTATTTCTCTGTTTTTGATATTGACACTGGACATTAGTTTTGAGTCACAAATATGCTTTCATTGTGAAGTGCAACATCATTCCCTATCCAAATCTAAAATATGTGTCATGATATTTTACGGAATTTCAAAATAAAAGTGTTCATGATGCAAAATGAATCTTCAAAACAAATAAACCTCATTATAACTCAATATCAAGTTTGAAACCTCTGTATTAGTGCTATGGTGGTTCTTGCAAGGTTTTTAGGGCTTTTAATTTCTGTTTTTTGAGGAATACAATATGAAATAATGTCAAATATTGTCCTCAGTTTTAGGCTTTTTATAAAACACAGACAGCAGGAAAAGAAACTGACATTTGATGACGTAAATGTCAATTTTTACTCTTATTATTATTATTTCATATTTCCCAGAAAACCTGTTATAGGTTGAGATTTGATTCCCAGTATCCAACACCAATCTTCGTCATCTTCAGAATTTAACACTAAATCACTTATTCTCTGGTGTGTGCACTCGCTTTTATTTTGACATGATGAGAGCCAGCGATCTGTCGGATCCTCAGGGCCTGGTGGAGCTTCGTTCCCTTGCTTATGGAACATTGATTGATTGGAGCGTGCGGTTGGTGAATCATCAAGTGCAAAGTTTGATTGAATTGTGAGTAATGGCAGAGGAGACGCCGTTCACGCCTTCAGCACCTCGCTGCTTTTTAAAAATCGACAGCGGGGTCAGTGAGCTGTCTTCACATCGCAGCAGCTGCACGTTTGGAATAAAACTAAAAAAGGGAAACTGGCACTCGTCAGGGTAAAAATATCTCAAACTGTCACTTTGTTAATCTTCACACTGGGCAAATGTTAATGTTAATTTACCGCCGTCAAACCCCTCCATAACCAATCATGTCCACCCCATTTCGCCATCGCGAAAGATTGACACGATGTTATTAACTTGCAATGCGATCGGTGCTAATTTATAGGGAGAAAGCTGAAGATAAACACCAGGCTTTAGAGGCAAATTTGCTCCTAAATGCACTCTGATTTTAATGTTAACGCGGGGAAGTTCACCCCTCCATCAATGCAAATTCACCCCTTATCTCCTGGGTGACACTTTTCGGAGCTTCACGGTTTCAATAAACTGTGACCAGTTCTTAAAAAGGCATCATTTACGCCATGTTTTCAACCAACAAAGGGTGTGAGACACAATCTGCTGCGAATCCTGAATCCCCAGCAGTCGCACTTCATTTTCGTGATTGACTGTGTGTTACTGCGAGTGCCAGCTGCATATAAACATACAGTAGGTGTGGAACTGTCAGTGAGTGTTTGCTCAGGAAATGATTTCATATTTGATTTGACAGAGAGTTGCTCTTCCTGACGATATCGTCTCTTGTATCTGGGCTTTTGAACGGCACTAGGAGCCAGGCTTTTAGCCAGCAGGGCGTCCGGGCGCCCTGTACTGAAAATAATAAGAAATTAGACGCCCTACTTTTAGCCAGGACGCCCTAAAGACGCCCTATTTTCCCCCCGGTAACCACCGAAACGCTATGTTATGATGACGCGCGGGTATAGACAGACGCGTAATGGTCGCAAAAACTACGGGCAGCACGCGCCTGTCTATACCTGCGCGTATACCACAAGATGTGAGGACACGGTGGAACGGCACCTATTAAATGCTGGAGTCTCTTTGCGTAGAAGCAAAACTTGGCTGCAGCGCAGCGCGGATTATGAACTCCCCGCGACAGAACTCTCTTCTCTCCCTCTCGCCCTTTGAGCAGTTAACTAAAGTGATCGGCTCATCTGATGCATCTGTTATTCCCTTAATTACAGCGCTAAAGCGTCTTCTAAAGAAAGAATGAGACCACGGTGTGAATAATAAAAAACAATAAAAAGTGTGCTCTTCAGAATCTGTCAACACATTTTCTAAGATCTACTTGGATCCTCTGTATTTCATCGCGACTGTACTCGATCCTCGTCATAAAGATCATTATGTATGTGTCATATTATATGGATGTGTGGATAAAACTGCGCATAGAGAAATCCATCCCATCCAAGCCTGCTAGGAGCTACCCATGGCTCGGTGAGCAAAGGCGATTGGGTACCTTGCTCTGGTGGGGACTTGAATTGGCAACCTACTGGTCACAAGCGAAGTTCCACTTCCTTTAAAGAAGATGTTTAGGTTAAAAAATAAGCTATTACCTCAAATGACCCAAAATGGCGTCATTATTTACTAACGGCTTCCTACCTCCGGAAGGGCTTGGGTATCCTTGATATCCACGTCTATGTACGTCTATGTATCCAGCACGAGGAGGACCCCCGTGGTCAATTCAGAGTGTCCGATTAACACTGAACAGTCTCCAGTGGCTCCCCTCTTAAGTTATGGATCATCCAAGTTTCTCCTCCTCTGCCACAAGTCTCTCCATGCCCTCGCTCCTTCATTATTTATCTGACCTCCTCCATGTTCACTGCCTTCCTGGATCCTGTGGTCTGCTGACCTTCCCCGGCACCTGCAGGCAGATCTTTGGCAACAGGCTTCTCCAACCCTTTTGGAACTCACTCCCTCTGGCTCTTCGCCAGGCACCAACTCTGGAGTCGTTTTAAATCAATGGTGAAGAAAAACTTGTGTCTGTTGCCACCGATTTTCGTGTTTTTGTTGTGGTTTGTCTTTTTTCAGCTTAATGTTCCTTGTACGGTGATCTTTGGGTTTCCACTGAAAGATGAGTCTTTGAGTTGACATGGCGGAGATCAGATGGAGTTTCATTTCACAGCATCTGGGACTGTGTCTGTATGGGTGAAGGAGGTCCGACAGGTAGTGAGGAGCCAAGGCCGTTAATGGTAGGTGAGGAGAGGGAATTTATAGGTGAAGTGAGACTTGACCGCGAGCCAGAAACGAAGTCTGGCAGCCGAGTTCATGATGTATTGTTCAGGAGTCGTCCAGATGGGTGGTGATAAAGGTGTGGCGCCAGAGAGAGATGACCAGAGTCTGGAGATGGTTTTTTCAAGTGGACAAATGCAGATTTGGAGATGGGAATGAAAGTGTCCTCTGAATTTTAGGCTAAATTGGACATTTAGAGGAGTTATAAATAACTTAGTTTTTGTCTCATTGGAGGGCTGGGACATTCGGACAATTGGATGGCACCACAGGAGCCATATTTGTTGTACGGTTAGGGTTGTTTTGTATCTTTGTAAGATTTAAGATTTTCCCTTTTGTGTTGATACGGGTTATGGAGCCCATCACAGACGTTTGATACAGCTATGCATGATTTTGTGTCTTCTACCTCAGTATTATTTTATTTGGTCTTCAACATCGAGCCACTGAAGAACAAGTGAGCCGCTGTTCTTCTCGTCTGTCTTGTCAAGCTCATAAAACAACAACTTTGAAATAGTTTTCTAAAGCTGACTGACGGAGAATTTACCACAGTCCTGAGAGGACCAGGCAGGAGACGGAGAAGCCGAAGCAGGAGGAGGAGGATTTTAGTTGGCGAGCAGTCATTCCGCGCTCTGCAGTTGCCCCCAAGTCACCTCTTAGCTTTAGGTTTCCAGATGGACCTGGATCAGGGGGAAACAGATATGCTTTGCCGATGTGTTGCAGGCACAGAGAAGCAGCAGTGGCACAAATTGGATGAGTGAGGACTCTGCGAGGGGGGGCGTCCAACTGTTGCCGCTCAGAATACAGGAAAGACTTCTGACCCGGCAGCTTTCGCTAATGACAACTCTCCGTGCAGAGCCATGCTGCTGATAGAGCTGGATGTGTTGAGATGTAATCCTCATCTCTGTGGCAGCAGGAGTAGTAAATAAATTAGACGGGACTCGGTTTTTAATGTTCAAATCTCATCATCCTCGGTGTTGTTGCTACAACGCTACATTCGACTTTGAACACTCTCTCTCTGATGATACGGCTGCCAGCAGGGACAGAGGAAAAACAACAACAGTTATTAGCCACTTAACAAAAAGGCTTATTCTTGCCAGAAACAGCCTTTTCTGGCTGGAAACTCAAGCTTCTAAATCACTCACTCTCCCTGCACCAAAGTTCATCAAGAAAACCAGTAATTTTACATCACAGCACACAACTCACCTTCTGCCTCCATCACTAACGTCAAATGTCTTATTTTGTGATCTCAATGTTTTGAAATCCTTTGTTTTTATTCACCTTAATTGAACAAACTTACCAAATGAAGCCTCAGTAGACGAGCAGTTGCTGTGTCGGCACAAGCTAAAAACGCTGATTTTCTCAATGGGCTTTGGTGTGGGAGAGTGAGCAGTTGTGCAAACTGTAATTTCTTATCAGAAAATGCTGTCTAATGCTGTCTCATGCGTGTAATGCCATTTTTACATGCCATGGCACCAGAGTCCAGGCACCGTTTACCAGTTAGTAGTGTTCGTCGCCTTTCGCGCGCCTAAAAGATCCGCGATACAAATCGCCAGCGTATCTGTGTACTGCGTATGTGTGCTTCTGTCTTTAAAGTTTAGCGATACTTTACAGACTCCTAAACATGACATCACACAGTGATGTCTTTTTCCGGTCAGTCGTCATGGAAACGGGTCATGCCTTATAGGTAAAATACAAATATTGCAGTAGGTCATAGATGCTGTTAGGTGAGTCTCCTTCCTCAAGGTTCAAATCAGTTTTTCCTTGTGTTGCTGCCGAAAATGCTATTTATTCATGTGTTAGGCACACATGTAAAATACAGAATCTGAGATATCTCCCTATAATGGCATGTACCTATGGCACCATTTATGTGCTTGCAATCTGCCGCGCGCAGAATCTCCGACTCTTCGCTTTGATGCACGCTGGCATTATAACATCTTTCACGTCAGCCGCAGAGAAAGAGAGTGCCACTGGCGCATTGATTTACTCCCGTCAGAAATGGCAAAACAAGTGAATTTGTGTGTGCGTTGGGGGAGGAAAAAGTCAAACAAGACTCCCAAGAATGCCCTCACACACACCCTGATGCACACCGAGACAAGCCGAGCAAAACAAAAGAGAAGCATTAAGGAAGCCCGGACGAGTAAAACCATGCCCCGGATAATGTGTGATGTGCTGTGTTCATCATCAGCGGCAGAAACGATGCAGAGATCTGATGAGCAGCAGAGAGGGTGGAGACGTGGAGCCGCACATTTGATTATGAACACAGCAGATCAGTGCATGTGTGCGCGCGCTGGCAAAACATATCCGCGCCGTTAATTACGTCCCCCCAGAAACAAAAAGGACCTTTGTTTTTTTGCCATATCTCACTGGCTGCATCTGTGGCTGGAAAAGAGCCGACAAACATCTGAGCAGCGTTGCAGAACACAATCGTTCTGAATGTCGTAATGTGACTTCTTCTTCTTCTACTGTGTGAGTCAAGGTTGCCAACTTCCTGATAAGAAAATAAGGAGCGGTTATGCTATTTTACATATTGCACCTGCCTCCCTGCTTTGCTACGATACACAGGAACAGGACAACCAACTAAAAGTGCCCATTTTCTGTTGGACTGTAATGAATGAAGGACAGATGGAGGAGGATTTTATTTTCGCACGATATTTGGCGACTTTGGAGAACAAGTTATGATGACGTGCATGAACTAGTAATCCAAGTAATTGCAGTAATAGAGCGTCTGAAGTTCTTGTTCTCATGGTGTATTGAGTATCGTAGGAAGTAGGGCTACGGGATTTATGGGAAACGATCAGAATCATCACGATTACTTGGGTGAAATTGAACTCTCTAATTTCAAACGATTACTCCACAGCAGCTGATTCACTGCTAACCAATCACGAGTGTTGTTGATGACGTACAGTTGATGGATACACGGCTAAACAATCGGAACGAGTCTCGTTGATGACGTAAAGTCAACGTATCCACGGCTAACCAATCAGAACAAGTGTCGTTGATGACCTGTTATTTTTAATAAACAAAAATTGTCTTTAATAACACCAGAAAAAGTCCCGAGATCTGTCGCTAGTCGCTTTTGTTTTGAAAAAGAGTCGCTAGAGGGGTCTGAATACTCGCTAAATATAAGGACAAAGTCGCTAAGTTGGCCGCCAAGTTTGGCGGATGATGAGAGGGATAGGAAGTCAGACACCTTTACAACATTAAAAGCCTTATTTTCAGAATAAAAGCTCCCATTTTGCAAGGTTTGATTAATTCCACAGCCCAAGTAAAAAGGTCAACAATATATCACCAAATCGATATTTTGAACCCAACCCAAGTAAAAACAATAAAAGTGATCGTGTTCAGTCAAAGGTTTAAAAGACTTCACACTTTTCACAGCTCTATAATAATAATAATAATAATAATAACAGCGCCAGAACCTGCAGGATTTATGTTAGCTTTAGTGCCTCACAATAAACAGGCAGTGTCAGTCTTCAGTGCTAATACAGGGAGCACTGTGTCCTCATGTAGCCCCGGTGCAAAGTAATGGTGTGCAGTTTCACGGTGATGGATGGGTACGAGTTTAATGTGGGAGTCTACATTACTGTGTGCTTTAAAGCGGTGTTTTTCCAAACTTTCTGTAAGGGTGAGCCACTTTTCATCGTCAATATCCCTTTTTTTTAAATGGTATATTTAATTAAAACTTAGTTTATGCACCTTATTTATACAATTTTAGCTAAAAGGTTGTGAAAATCATTTAAATGTGTCTGGGGAGCCCAAAAAAACATCACCCATGACCCATTTGTGGGGCCCTAGCCAGTGTTTGGGAACCATAACATAATGTGGTTCTTGCTAAATTGCTCAAATCTTGGAATATTTGTCAAAATCCAAGTTTATCTCTTCTGTTATTTATCTTTTTGCCAGGACGTCGCTGGAATCCCTTGATGTTTGCACTCGTCGTGCTGTTTCCAAAAACCTGGTGCCTTGCACCTGTTATTGATTTGGTTTTTCATTATCGACCCACGCGCTACAGTTACACTGAAAAATGATCACCGCCAGATACTCGCGCTGAGGCCAGTAGTAGCAGCTAAATATAACGAGACAAAATGGAGGCAAAATTCCACATCTTCATCTGTGTTTGTTTATGCTGCGGCTGATACGATATATCCTACAATAGATGATAAAACATCTGCCCAGAAATGCATTTATTCTTTTAAAATTTTCTGCAAACGTTCCACATCACATCGCATCTAAACGCGCCTCAGATCTTCGTATCGTCTCGTCGGCGCTCGCCTCGCGCTGTGACAGCTGTGACAATCGTTTCCGTGACGTTAGATAGACGACATCTCTTTACGCCGTAAAAGGTCTTAAAACACTTTGAAATCCCAACATGTTGCACAGAATGTACTGATTTAAAACACCCACATGAATCCTCACCGATCTTCATATTCATATTAAAAGTTAAATAAACACCACCTACTTCACATTACTCATCTTTACATAAATGTTTCCATCACATTATATCAGGTTATTGGATATTTAAAGGTATTTAGAAATTGAATAATGGAGAGAAATAGCGTTGACACCTGTAATGGAAGGATGTTCTCCTCTGTTCTCGTACCTAATGGTGTTTTGATAGATTCATGTGTTTCTTTTTCTCATTTTTGCCCGTGGAAAATTAAGCAAACTCAAGGTCTATGCAAATGCTACGTATGTCATGTTAAAATGAATTTAAAACACTAATTAAAAAAAAAAAAAAAAAAACTATTACGAGCTCTCGACTCAAACTGAACTGAAAGAAAAACAGCTAAACTTTTAATGAAAGCTCACGAGCCTAAATAGTACAGTAAAATGTACATATTTCTATATTTAAAGGTTGTAATGGTATATATATATATATATATATATATACATATACATGTATGTATGTGTGTGTATTTATATATTTGTATGTATATACATATCTACATATGTATATAGATATATGTATACATATATATATCTACATATTTCTATATATGTAGATATATATATATATATATAAATATATGTATACATCTATATACGTATAAGTGTGTGTGTGTGTGTGTGGGGGGGGGGGGGGTGTGTGTGTGTGTGTGAGCTGTGTAAAGTTATGGTTGCGTGGATTTATATCATCCCGCCACAGCCTCACTTCCATTTCCCCCAAAGATCATCAGGACTTCATTACCCAGCTGTCACTCTGCTGAGACAGCAGCCAGCGCCTGACATCAGTAGTCTCACCACACACACACACACACACACACACACATTACAACACACACACACACATGCCGTCCCGTCGCTGTGCCCTTCATACTGCGCCTTGATCGCTAATGTGATGTTTTTTTCTTTTGGGGGGGGGGGGCGAGGTATTAGCCGTGTATCAGTGGAAGCAGAGGTCGTTCATTACCAGTCTGACAGACGAAGAGTTGGGTGGCACGAAGCCCAGCGAGCGCACATCACAAACCACCGCTATCAGCCCCCGTCACGTCCTTGGTCCGCCGCTTTGAGCGTGGAGGGAAGATGTGAGGAGATCCAGAGGGACGGAGACGAGCAGGAGCAGCAGGAGGAGGAGGAGGAGGAGGGTGGTGAAATGAAGGAGTGATCTGAATAGGAAAGGAAGCGAGGTGAAGAGGGAGGGAGGGAGCAGAGATAGGGGAGACAAAACAGAGAGTGCATGACTGATGAGGGCTGGAATGAAGAGAGATGGCGGAAAAGAAGAACGACGAGTTACCATAGCGTCGCGCACGTTGGATAAATAAACACATCAATGAAAGCAAACTGCGGCCGTTACACAGCTCCTGATTACTCTAGTGTTTGTGTGTGTGTGTGTGTGCAATGTCATGTTTTGCATTTAAAATGAAGACACAGGTGTGTTTTACGAAGTGGAAGTTGATCTGGAAGTGGGTGACAACACAGAGAAAAGGAAAGATGTGGAAAACTCCCACTGGGAAGTAATTAGTATGTAGAGTTTTCGAGTGTTGACACCGTTGGCTGAGTGCTCACATCTCTCGTTTTGCCGTCTTGGGAAAACATTTTTCGATTTTTTCCTTTTTCATTTCAAATTGAAAGAGTCTGTGGTCTTTTGTGTGCTGAGGGAGAAAAAAGAAGGGAAACCAGTGAGAAAGACGAAAGTTTTCGTCGAAATCCTAACATCATTACTGTCGTTGTTGTGTTTCTTGTTTGTCATAAAACAAACAAAAAGAACGTTTGTGATTCTCTGCCACTTTGACGACTTTTTGACACGTTTCTCTGCGACGTCTTTCATCATAATTCTGTCGATGCGCTGGTGGGACGTTGATGTCAAAGTTCTGATATATTTTGTTTTAAATCATGAACTATATGCATTTATTTAAGTTAAATTAGGAAAAGTAAAGTTAGTTTTCTTAACTTTATTTCTTTCAAAGTAGTTTCTTCTCGGTGACGCTAACTTTTCTGGTCTTCTTTGGTGCATTGATCCATTTTTACGACACACATTCTTTTTGGTAAATAAAGTAAAAAGTAGCTAAAAATACATAATAAATCTTTAATCCCAGTCATTTTAAAAGTACCTTATACATTATTCCTGTTGTGTATTTATATTCGCCGTGAACATACTGCGCCGCTTTAGTCGTTAGCTTTTATGCGGCGTTTTATAATTTTACGGTTTTGCAGTTTATGTTTATTTTAGCCGTTAATGTCATGTCCACACACACACAAACACAGGTTTATGCAGTTTTATTATTCTTAAAACTCTGTATTGACTTCCATTAATAGCTCTAAACTTATCCCGTTCCTTTACTAAATGAGGTTCTGCCTCATTAGGACCAGGTTCTGGTCTCCATGAGGACTACTGGTCCTGACAAGGTCAGTGTTTATGCTCCTAAGAAGCTCCTAAAGAGGTTTATTTTTCATTTATTAGCCATTGTTAGCCTTTATTAATGCATTTGTGTCTCCCCGTTTACAACAAGGGTCTCAGGGAACATTAATAAAGGGTAATAAAGGTTAATAAAGGTTAATTAATGCTTATGATGTTCACCCATACATTTATGAAGTCATAATGGGGGGATGTAAAAGGTATGTAATGGTGAATAAATGTTATCAGAAGTTACCATCAAGTTTTTATGAAATTCGCTGCAACTTAATTTTGACTTGCTCCGTCCATATTTCATCTTAGGGGGGCGCCATAGAGCCCTGGAGGTCCGAGCACGATGACAATATCGCGTTATAGCCCACACCTGACCTCCATGCCAAGTTTCCAGAGTTTTTATCGACGTTAAACCCCTCAAAAATGACCCGAATATCCACTTATATGATCATAATCTGAAGGAAAACAATAGGTTCCGGCCTTTTGGGCGCTAATTATACGCTAATTCATACGTATTATGTACTCCCCGTTTTACACTTTACATTGAGGGTCACAAGGAGCATTAATAAATGTAAAATATCCTTAATTCAGTGCCATTAAACATACATTTTTGAAAAAATAAAAGCATTTACAGTTACCTAGTGATGTTAACAGTAGTTTTATAAACCCATAAGTCATAATACATGAATGAATAACTTCATTAACATGAATAAATGGTTAATTAAGCATGAATTAACTGTTAGTAAGTGGGTTAGTGATGTTAATTAATGCACCCTCGGTTGAGCAACAATGACATGTCGCGTACACCAGCTTTAATTATGACACAACCGTCTTCCTTCTCCTCCTCCTCCTCCTCCTTGTTTAACGGCGAGAGCGTTCATGAAAACGTCCTTGAGCGTCTGCCCTGTCGCCGCGGCGTGAAAAGCTTGACGCCGACCCCTTCGCTGACCTGAGGAATGGCAGATGTGACAGTGCGCCGACGTGGCTGTCACTCGTCCTGACTGATGACGGAAGGACGGACGGACGCGCAGCAGCGAACATCTGGGAACGCAAAGAGGTCGGCGCTCGCGTTGACAGCGAGGAGGCGAGGATGAAAGCAAAGGAGGAGGAGACCGTTTCCGTCCTTTATTTCCCCCTTTATTCCGTGTCCAGCTGCGATTGCGACACGCTTTTCTTTGCTTGCACTTTCGTTAAATAAAAGATTTAATCAGTGACACTAAAAAAAAAAAACCTGGCGTTGCTCCTTTAAAGACACATCATCAGTGAGTCAGCATATATATACACTAACACTGCTTTTCAGCTGACTCGTCAAAATGTAATGGAGCCATCAGTGATAGTGAACCAGTAATTACATGTCACCGTGATGCAGCGCTGCTTTATAGACACACTCAGTGTTTATTTACTGTACATTTGATTTATTTACTTAAAACAGAGGCATTACAGCTATAAATGAGACAAAATTATGCCTTAATATCGCAAAAAAAAGATCATATTTTGACTTTTCTTCTTCGTTTCCTGTTTTATTTTGAAGTACTTCCTTCAAAAGTGTGTGAACCCTGTTTGGCTTCACTTCTCTGATTGCCTGTTCCACCCTAATGAGTTGCACCTGTACTCAATTAGCCTAGCTGCTCTACTGTAAAGAGCTGTGGACGACACATGACTGTGTTTTTCTGAACCGCTGCTGGATTTAACCTCTTTATTTAAACTCTTTATGTCAGAATTCACTTTATTTCCACGCAGATATTTTTATTCTCACAGTTTTTTCACAATGTAAACCCGTGTAGACGACGTTATTCCACAGCTGCAGTGTCGTCTGCCTGACGCCTTCTACTTACCTACATTTAACTTCATCTCACTCAAGAGAAAAGAGAAAGTTTACAAGAGCCTTAAAGAGACACAGACGGACGACAAACATTCAACTCTGACGTCTAACGGCTAAAGACGGCGATTTAACAGGGTAAGTGTCGCGTTAGCATAATGTTAGCATGAGCAACGGGCCGTGTAATGTCAATAACTGCTGCGTTAATGTTGCTGTGCAGACTTGTGAGTGTGTGTCACTTAAACTCAGTTAGGATTTCACTGTTTCTCTGGATCTGTGGTGACTCTGTAATGTTTTCCAGTTAGCCTGTTAGCCTGTTAGCCTGTCTCTGACTGCTTAGGCACATCTTTAATGATGAAAACAGCCGGGGATTGTATAGTACCACAGTTCTCAAACTGGATCTGTGATGACTCTGTAAAATATTCTCCCTTTAAACTGTTAGCTTGTCTTTGACTGCTTTGGCTCAACATCTAAACACAATGTTCATCTTTTATCATGAAAACAACCAGCAAAAAGACAATTTTTGCGACGTAATTCGTTATTTATGCGTTGTATAATACCACAGTTCTCAAACTTGATCTGTGGTGACTGGGTAAAATGTTCTCCTGTTAGCTTGGTAGCCTTCTAGCCTGTCTTTGATTGAGTTGGCTCAACATCTAACCACAATCTTCATCTTTTATCATGAAACCAGATGGCAAAAAGACAATTTTTGTGGTGTATTTCCTTATTTAGGTGTTGTATAGTAGCACAGTTCTCAAACTGGATCTGTGGCGACTCTGTAAAATGTTCTCCTTTTAAACTGTTAGCCTGTTAGCTAGTCTCTGACTGCTTTGGCACAACATCTAAACACAATGTTCATCTTTTATGATGAAAACAGCCAGCAAAAAGACTATTTTTGTGGTGTATTTTCTTATTTATGTGTTGTATAGTACCACAGTTCTCAAACTGGATCTGTGGTGACTCTGTAAAATGTTCTCCTGTTAGCTTGGTAGCCTGCTAGCCTGTCTTTGATTGATTTGGCTCAACATCTAACCACAATCTTCATCTTTTATGATGAAAACAGCCTGCAAAAAGACTATTTTTGTGGTGTATTTTCTTATTTATGTGTTGTATAGTACCACAGTTCTCAAACTGGATCTGTGGTGACTCTGTAAAATATTCTCCCTTTATTCTGTTAGCCTGTTAGCTTGTCTATGATTGCTTTGGCACAACATCTAACCACAATCTTCATCTTTTATGATGAAAACAGCCGGTAGAGACAATTTTTGCGGTATATTTCGTTATTATGTGTCGGGTAAAATGTTCTCCTGTTAGCCTGTTAGCCCGTTAGCCTGTCTTTGACTGCTTTGGCTCAACATCTAACCACAATCATCATCTTTTATCGTGAAAACACCCAGCAAAAATACAATTTTTGTGGCGTATTTTGTTATTTATGGGCTCCAAATGCTGCAGTTTATACGCCGGGCCTGTATGTGGCGCTGTAACACTGTCACATTAAAAACTACAAAAACGGGAATAGAAATAGAAAATTGCACTAATTTTTACTTGAAAGTATTATTATTTTCTTGATTAAGTTGATTTTAAGAATTTATACCATAGAAATGCTTTATTTGCACAAAGTACAATGTATGAATCTGTATTTAACACATATTTAATACACAAACCAGGAGCCTTTGCAATTTCAAACCATTGTTTTCACTTATTGTTAGTAATTCAAGCTTAGACTAAAGTGTAATTTCTTATTAGAGGACAAAGTTTGAAAGTATCTCTTCTGAAAAACGTTCTTTCCAAGATTATTTCACTTTTTAGAGCAAAAATATGAGCAATTTCCCAGAAACTCTTCATTTTTTGTATTTTCTTGAAAATCAATATTTGAAGTGAAGTCTTTTAAGCCTCCCCAAAACGCCGATTCCATTCGGATAAAAAGCCAATTCAATCCAAAACTTTAGCAGGTTCTCTTAAACTGGTTTTAACGTGTTCTGTTCCTCTGTGTCTTCTGTCGCTTTCATTTTTCCTGTTTCTTCAAACGAGTTCTGCTTTGTTGTTCTGGTTCCTGCTCCCCGTGTTCTCGTATCTGTCCTGCACTAAGGCCTTAAATCTATGCTAATGTGACATTAATACTTCATTAAGCTCAGACTGTGAAAGACAATTTGAATGAGTCATGTTTTGGTCTGTTTGTTTCATCTTTGCAGAAGCAAAATATTTGCATCAAAATGTGGTTTTAGGACATGTGTTGCTTAATATTTAAGCTTTTCTGTTGCATATGTATCCAAAACTGTGTTATTATAAATCCAGTGTAAAAACTGAGAGCGTGTCAGGAGCTTATCGTGTGTCGTTAGGGACCAGCAGCCTATTTTTTGCCCCCAGGCTTCCTCGCAGCTTCACCTGGTCAGGTTTGCTGATGTAACATAAGACCCTTAATAAAAACCCTAGTCAGTTAATAATGGCATCCAAGTTAGACACACATCATTATCTCGGCCATTTTTTATTCTGTAATGATGGACAAGACCACGCTCAAATTTAGTCTCATTAAAAATAAATTGTGGACAGACGAAGTTTGTGTGGTTTCACTGATGAAAATACACTTTTACAACACAACGTTTTGTCCGTGTGTGTGTGTTAAAGCTGCGCTCTGTAATTTGTTCTCTCTACATACTGATAGACATCGATGCGTAAAGTCGTCCATGGACTCGCAGCGTTTTAGAAGAGTCTTTAAAACACCTTGTAGAGATGTAAACTGCTGACAGAGATGAAAAGTTAGCTCATCAATGAGCGCAGCCAAGGGCATTGTGGGTACAATGCGCAGGGCTGAATGTTTCAACCCCCAGTTGAACCAAGTTTAGCGGACTGTTAGGAGTGAAAACGACCTGAGCCAAAGGTGCTTTGCAGGCCTGGTGCCAACGTTAGTTGTCTATTCTGACTACATGATATCAGATCCGACTTTTCACTTCACTTTTTTTGGACTGTACACGTGACTGGTGTCAGTGTATATTTAAGCATTGTGTGCATTTGTATGTGTTTGACAGAAATGTCAAGTGAAACAAAGCTCTTCTCACGCTGCTGTAACTCGAAATATGACTCAAATGAATGCAAGCATAAGTAAACAGTTGATAGGTAGTTTATTTGACAGGGACAATGTAGCGTAACATAGTACAACTCCTGCCTGCTGTAGTAATCGGTGTTTTCCATGTATGGAAACGATAGCTTCTGCTAGTTTTCCAATTCCTGTGCTCAGTTAAGCCTTTGTAAATAACAGCTGTCATGAATCTCCCCCCCAGATTGTTGGTTAGCATTGGTTAGCATTTCCAGACTTATAGATCCAAGCTTTATTAATTGGTTTGCGGGTGGAACGGTTGGGTTTGGTATATCATTTTGTTGCATTTTCATCAGGAATATTACTAAACCAACCAAAGTACCAGAGTAAGATGTTATGGTGGGGTCACTCCCTTATGATCGGTGAAAATATCCCATGGAAGAGCTGCTGGATGGCCTCCTTTGTTGTCTGTTGTCGTCACATTGGCTCTCAGTGAAAATTAGGGCTGAACGATGTATCGCATTTGCGTTAGCCTACATGGTGACAACAGCTGTTCTCTCCAGTGGCTCTGCGTGTCCAAGCGTGTGTGTGTGCACGTGTGTAGTGCGAACGATATGTTTAAGACGGGGGTGGACACAACAATAAGCCGTCTACACGACTGAAGACGGCATCTCACGCAGTCGAGATCCTGCACTCTGGTGGACACAACAAGCGCAGGTTCAAAAACCTCAGCCGTCTGGCGACACATCTGTGAGACACACCTGTGCCAGCGGAGAGAAAACTCTCTGCTCCGCTTTTCTTTTTTTTTTACCCCTCATTTTTTTTTATCGCTGCTTTGATAGTCAACAATGGACATTACAGCCATGTTTTTGAGCCTAAAACGACGTAGTACACTGTAGAATAGTTTCCACCCTCGCATTGCTGCTGCTGTTGTTGCTGCTGTTAAAAAAATAAAATAAAAAAAATCGACACTTGGACCTCGACAATGACTCTCAAAATGTCTGAAATTCCAATCCCTAGTTACGCCATATAAATGCACTTCAAAACGGGTTTTGTGTCTATATATTTTTTTTTTTATATAATTATTATTATTATTATTTAATTTAATGACTGTCTAACAGTTCACAGATGTCGAAAAACTAAGTGTGGTAAAGCCACACACACACACATATATATATATATATATATATATATATACATATGCAATCTGCACTTTGTGTGACTTGTGACTGACTTTCATTTTAATGTTTACACCAGGGTTCCTTGTCAGCACTTTATGTTCAGATGTTTGTAAGTTCCAAATATACTATTGTGATTGAAGTAGTTAAATAAAAATATCAATCATCAATTCATGCATCACCTCATGTCATCATAACAGAGGTCTGTCTTCCAGGAAAGAACAGTTTATTTTTAATGTAATATAGTATTGGCCATACTTATGTTGTATTGCTTGTCTTTGTTTAATAATACAGAAGATTAAGACCTTAAAAAATAATCGCATCGCAATCGCAATATTGGCACGAAAAATCGCAATTCCATTATTTTCCATAATCGTTCAGCCCTAGTGAAAATGCAACTCTGACCCAGGACTTTGCCATTTACCATTCGTACCTTGATGGAAACGCAGCACATCAGTCCTCCATCAGCAGCTCAGTGTGTCTTGAGTATCTGCGTCGCTTGGCTTTTAACATTTTCCACAAGTGTCACTTGTGGTGATTATCACTTCAGAACTCGCCCACATCTCCGGTGTCTCTCTCTTCAGGTTCCTCAGCATGATAATCACACCTCTAATGTAGGTCTATAATAATCAATAACCACTCTTAACACTTTATAACGCTGAGGTTTTCAGATGAAGTGGTTTCCTCTCTCCTCTCTTGGCTTTTATATATATATATATATCTTTGATAAATAACGAAGTGAGATTCTCAGTTTTCACTGAGCGTAATAACCACAGGGCATTTTAGTTATAGACAGAAGTCAATGTGATGCAGTGGCAGACAGCGTTCCCAGACATGATCAATAATGGCCCTAAAAAGGCTCTTGAATAAAGGGTTGGGCAGATATTGGAGCCATTTACATCTGCTGGCATTTACAGTTAAATATATATTCCAAAAGCAATTCTGAAGTCTACTTATCTGTGGGCATTTTTTAAAAATGTCATAGAATGTCACTTAAGAATGATGGAACATAATTGGAAATGAAATTTGATGGTAAGAACAAGAGAGTGGAGCAAAAATGTCCATTTCTCAATAAAATAAAACTAGGATCACTGAATGTTGGCCGGTTGCTTTGAGAGAAGACGCTGTCTGTTACTGTCATGGAGGAACCGTGTGACGGGAAATTCAAACGGTCTTTGCATTGACTTTGTGTGTAATTTGGTCCTTATAATCCTTTAAAAGTGTTTGAAAATCACCCTAAATAGACATGGGTCATTGAAGGTGCTTGAATGTTGTGCAAGAAAGAAGTTAAGTTCATATTTAGGTGAATGTCTCCCTTGTTTGTTACGACACCACCTATTGTTTTATGCCCTGCATTGCTTAATGGACGTAGGCTAGGCCTCTCAGAACAATGAGCGAGTAAAGTTAAGAAAGATCCAGAGGACAATCACCGTTGGGCGAAGTCGTCCTACTATCTTAATCTGTTTCAGCACATTCAGTCCTTGAATTTGAGGGAGTTGGTCCTGGAAAGTCCTTGAATTTGATGCTTTGAACAGCCTTCTTGAGTTAAGGAATTAACTCAAATTAACTCTGTAGCTTATTCAAATTGCAAATGTTACCAAGTCTCAACAGCTCTCATGCCCTGTTACATCACAAATTATACAGTCAGAAAAAGTGATATTTATATGAAAATATGGTGATGTAACATAGCAATACCAAGGTTCATTCTGGGTGAGGTGACGATTTCCCGCTCTAGAAAAGTAAAAACTCATGGAAACTCCACATCGCCTCCTTCACAAAGTTATTACATGACATAACTTATGGAGTTAAATCACAGTGGAAGCCTGGAAAGCTGTTTGACTTTAATATTAAAGTTAATAAATAAGGTATTCAATCTCGATTGATTGCTAAAGTAAAGTATGGATCCAAATGGGAAAAACTTAGTAAAAATTATTCATATGTTGAGTTTAAGAAGGCTTCCAATACTGCAGAAAAATCTTTACAAATAAAAAGTAGAGCCTCAGGACATGTTGTATCTGAAAAGACTGCGTCTGTCTGTGCTTATCTGATGAGACAAGTTGAAATCCTCCCAAAATGCAGTTGAAACTCAACTATCGACTAATTTTTTTGGGCCTTTAAGAGACTGACACTCCCACCACCAAAGCGTCCCGCATCGGAAAACATCCACTCTTACGTGACTAAGACTCGTCAATAAATTCCAGATTAAAATCTGCTCCGATGAAGACATTTGGAGCAGGTGGCGGCAATAAAGGGCCATCGGCGCTCGTTTTGATGGGACTGATGGGTCCACGCAAGATCCAAAAGGCCCGGGCACATCTGGTTCCCGGCGCTAAAAATGTGAAGCACCCACAATCCGCTGCTGTGATCACATTGCGGAACATACTCATTAATCCATCTGCTCACTTGTGATTAACAGATTATTGGAGAATTTTCATCTCCAGAGATTTCCGAGTGCCTGAAATGTAAACTTCATGTGTTTTTTTTTGTTTTTTTTTCAAAGATGGATTAGTAACACTGAGCATAGCACGGGTTCCCATGTGACCTTGAAAATCACAGATTCACTGTGTGGCAGTTCATATATTTGTGGGGAAATGTGCGCCACTAAAGCACATTATCGCCTGATTCGGTCGATGCCTTGAGGATAGATCCGACTTTATCACCTCAAATTTAAGGTCCCTGATTTAGAGCGCGGCTCCCATATCAAAGTCAAGCTGTACTCTCCTAAATTAATTATGTGTAATCATATTACTAAACAGCAGACCGGAGGCCATGTAACAGTCCAGCAGAGGAACACGGCGTTAAAAAATGGCTTATTACCTAATAAAGTGACTCTGCAATCTCACTGAGCCATGTCTGCAGCCTCATGTCGTGATGTTGCATGGAAGACTCATTCTTTAAAAACTGAAAATATCCTCGTATTTTTTGGGAGTGAGAGGTCTTTTTATCTCGGCTTTTATTAAAAAAATAAAATGTGTATAAATCACAACTGTTATGACTTGATAAAAAGGTAATTTCCTCTGATCTCCTGAAATCGTGGCCTCATGCGTCACCAGACTTCTGTTCGTGATAAATATGCGGTTGATGAGTAAAACGCTGATGTCCATAGATGTTTATTGTGTTAACCTCTTCTTCACTGGTGCCCCCGAGATCGGGATTAGCGTCAGACGCAGCGACAAAAGCGTCATAAAACCATGTCTAACTTTAACAAACACAGACATGCTGCATACCCACAGAAAGGTCAGAAACTCAGCTAAAAGCTCATATATATCTTATGTTCACGAAACGCACTTAAAACACCGATGGATCAAACAGCAAGAGCGGAAAAAAACCGTCACCACGCACACATTGAAAAGCGGCTCCGGAGCGTCAGCGTGATTATGTAAACAAAAAACAAGTGTCAGCTGGACAGCGGAGAATCTACAGATTCCAGCGGTACCATTTTTATCACTCTACGACCAAGATTCACAGATCCAGCCCCAAAATAAGAGCAAAACAACACTTGACTTTCAAGAAATACAAGCAGAAATGTTGCCTCACCTTTGCTGTTTATCAAAACAAGTTATTTCCACCGGAACAAAACCGCTTCTAATGAAGAACTACACTTTCCAGCATGCTTTGGGAACAAATCCCGGTCTGATTGATCATTACAGAGCGACATTAGATCGTTCTGATTAGAGAAGGGCGAATGTCCGCCTAAATGCGTCATATGCATTTATGTACTTTTGACTCACTAATGAAGTGATTCACACGCATTTGGAGACCGGGGTCTGATTCTACCGGTTTAAGGGTTTAAAACGAGCTGTCAATCACCCTAATTGACCAAGATAAGCCAGAGCTATGGCGCTGCGTAACTGAAGACACTGCAGAGTCACAGAGTCGTTATTATGCACCGCACAGGGATCGATTTAGAGCGAGTTATCATACTTATCATACTTATCATACTTTTTTTCAAAACAAGTTCTTTTTAGACCTGTAGTGACATATAAATAAAATTAAATGGGTTTTAATAATTTGGTACCTAAGAAATCTCAAATGGCACAGATGATGCCAAGCTGTGCCAAAAGTGAGGACGCCCAGACATCTCTTTAATAAAACATCTGTAATTTCACTCTGCTTCATTTCAGCAGCATCAGACTTTGCACAGCTCATGTCCACATGTTGTTACATGACCTCCATGTGTTTTTAAGCTCCTAATGCATATTTTAAAGGTGACATTTGCTTTAAAATGCAATATTTTTTTAGGCGAGAGAAAAAAAATCCTTCAGTTATGCTGTGTTCCATGTACATTTACTCTGACACAGTGGCATCTACAGTAAAATGTACACCTCTGGTGGAATCTCACAAGTGTTATCTGTAGTTTGATATCAAGATAATTCACATAGAGCTTGTAACTGCAGAGATTTACTCTATTTAGTTTTGGCATGTCATTTTCGAGCAGGGACTCCAAAAAGAGGGTCAGGGAAGAAGAGGTTAAAAGATGACTCATCCGTCGTCAACCAAACACAGACTAGCTTATACTAGCTCCCCCTTGTGTCTGTCCTCAAAATAGCACTCTTATTGCCTTGGTCTGTTAGCTGCTACCTGGCTTTGGTTTGTTGTGTTTGTCGTAGTGCCGTAAGGGGATCTTCTGATTCGGAACGACTCCTGATCTTGCAAGGCTAGTTTTTACTCTAACAGACAGTAGGGGGCAGTCCCCAATCTCCCTAATTTAACCATTACACTCTACTCACATCTACATGCATGTTAAAAGTATGATTTCTGATTTTCTGTGACGTAAAAGTCAACAGGAAACTAATTCAATCTGCACTAGCTTATAGCGACATTACAGCGTCATCTACGGAGGCGGAATCACACGTAAATAGCCAATAAATCGATTTTCTCCTCCGCATGTTTACTCAGACTCTGCAAGTTGTCCGCTTGCCGGTCTTAGTCGGACTAACATACCTGGATAGTGTGATTCATAGTCCGATTATTCCTGCATGTATACGCTTAGTCGGACTTGGTGTTAAATTCGCACTAGCTTATAGAGTCACACGTACGCGACCAATAAATACTTTATTGTCCGCATGTTTACTCGGACTCTGCAAGTTGTCCAAATGCCCATCTTGGTCAGACTAGTCGCTTAGCAATTTAGCTCGTTATTGGTACTGTACGTCTCGTGTTTACTTATTATTGTCTGTTTTTTGTTGGAGTCTTTTCACACTAGATTTTAGAAGAGTCATCGTCGATTCTGTTGCCTCGTACAGTGATGAAGGTCTTCTGTTCTTTTCTGATCCAACGCCTGCACGGGAAAATGCAACAACAACAAAAACACAAAGGTCAGAAACTCCCTAATGAGGCTTTGTGACACTGCCACGCTGCCAAAAGCTCCCGAATTTCTTCACAATTTGAAAATGCGATGGCGGTCATGGTTGAGAGCTTGTGTTATTTTGAATTAATGAGTTTCACCGTGTGTTTCACTTGTCGCGGCAGAACAGTTGGGAGGATGTTTCTAGGGTCAGTCGGTCTGGTTCTTTTTTCCCGGAGCCCCAAAAGTCCTTTTAAACCCCTTCTGAGTGAAGATCAGTAAAAAGAGTTACAAGTCACGTCCGACAAACTTTAACTTCCTCCCATAATCACATTCTCTGTCCAAGGTGCCCTGACAGTAAAACCAAACTATAGGCTGTAAGACCCTGTTTGCTCAAAGGACCTGTAGTGTCGTTTTTTTAAAGCGAGTACTGTCTTTCTATTAAAGTTTGAGGAGTTGCTCTCTGTACCTCTATAAATCGATGTAATTGTGGTGTTTACAGTACAGGTGGAGCTGGAGCTCAAGTAAATAAAGATGAAACCAGGAGGACAAAAGTTGACATTTGGACCTGTGAGACACAAAAACAACCCAAAAAAATATCATCATTGGAAAGTGGCTGAGGTGAAGAGAGACTCCGAGAGATCACAAAGCTTTTGTTGTCACACAGGTTGAAAACACCCGTGTGGTCAGATGATTTGTCTCAAACTTGTTCCCCATCACCACAGGTCAGAAATAAAACATTTAATCCCAGGTTGTAAAGGTTTTCTTGACCAGTGGTGATAAGACCATAAGGTTAAGGAAACTTGATTAAAACCATTTATACCCATCTACTAAGGGTCTTGGGATTAGAACATAGGACCCTCTGGTTACAAGCCCAATTCCCTTCCCTAGGAACTTTCCAAGAAATAGGACCAAACCCCAGGCAGCCTCTGACCAAGGAGCCCTAAAACATGTTTTAATGGTGGAAGGGAACCAGATTACCCATACCCAAACACACATACACAAACACAGAGAGAACAGTGCTATAACACTGTGACACCGTGTGGTGTGGGGACACACTAATTAGTTTGTATGCATAATTTTTGGCGGCGATGCCAAATTTGACTAAGAAATACATTCAACGTCCAGCCATTTTTAGTGTAGCATTTAAAGAAGTTTGGTTTTTACAGCTTGGTGCAGCGCCCAATATTTTGCTTATCAATATTAAAGTCATTGGTGGGGGAACACGCTTATTTTGTATGTCATTTTTGGTAGCGATTTGCCAAATTTGGCCCAGTGCAACAATAAGAAATGCATTTAACGTCCAGCCATTTTTAGTGTAGCAGTTAGAAAGGTTTGGTTTTTACAGATTGATGCAGCGCCCAATATTTATCCAATTGATTTAAAATCATTAGCATGTCATAGAGTTTGGACCATAATAGACCTTTTTTTCTTCTGGTACAGTGGTTCCCAAACACCATTGTCGCCAGATTCATCCCCAAAAAGCTAATTTGCTAATCTTTCATCATCATCCTCCTCTTCCTCTCATGTACTTTACTACTACACTAGTATCGAGAAATCAGATTTAGATGGAGCGAGAGATAAAGTGACTCTATTTATTAATGATTTAATTTTATTTCTGTTTTGTTATTTCTTTCATTTTCATAATCATTGGCAATAGTAAAAGGTGTAAATTGCCTTTTTTTCCCATTCAAAAGTGTCAGAGGCATTATATGTATATTTATACACATATATGTATATATGTTAATAAACAAAATCAAATCAGCAACAACCGCTCGTGAGGTGCGGCAGTCGACTCGCTCCGAGGCTAAGAAGGGAAATTAGTTCATCAACTACTTTAATCAGCTGTCACACTGGCGGACGACGAGAGCTTTGGAGCTGTCAGAGCCCTGTTAGGCGATCCCTGCAGGTGGCGACTAATGACACAAACGCACACACACACACACACACACACACACACACACACACACACACACACACACACACACACACACACACACACACACACACACACACACACACACAGGTGTGTGTTTGAATATACGACTCAAAGATGCTCCGCTTAGAGATAACAGCCTGTCTCTTCTGAGATGTAATTAAAAATGATTATGATCAATTTTTTTGTGTTGTAAAGAAACGTCTCATTCCGAGGAAAACGAGAGCTTTTTTTTTTCTTCTCTCGCTGCTTAATTGGCGACAAACAAATGCGGTTACAACCGCGGCGTTGATGAGGGTTTCCGCTCGAAAAACAAGTTTGCTCGTGTTAATTCTTCTTTGTGGAATTGTTTGTTTCAGTAAAATTAGGGAATATTCTGCAAAAACCCAGCACGAGAGCGGTGATTAATGGATCTTTAAAAAAATACGAATAAGTGGAGAAAGTGGTGGAAAAACAGACACAGAAGCTTTGATGACATTTAATTTAGGTTTCTCGCCGTCGACAGTGACATATGTATGCATAGAGCAAACAAGTACATCTGATCATCTATAAAGGCCTAATTTAAAATGTTATTATAGGTGTGTTTTTGGCACAACATCAGTCTGAATTTTGCTTGTCGTTCCTCTCACGCTGTTGTCAGATTAAAATGGTGAATGCAGGAAATGTGGATCTGCTCGTGCTTGTGCCTTGTTTGTTTCCTGTTTTATTTTATTGGCGTGTGTGCACGTGGTTTAGTTTTAAATTCACTACAAATTACAAAGATGTAGCAGTGCTCTGCTGAATTATAAACACCGTTTTTATATATTTTAAGCCATGTTGAATCGCTCAGGGCTAACAACTACAACAAATATTAACGTATTTTTAAAGTATTAAAGTATTTTTGCTTTGTTTGAACGTTTTCTTCTATTATTACTCAACAAAAGCTTAATGTATTAATATATAATCTTGAAATAACTCTTCATAAACAAAGTTGATCAGAAAGCTGCTCTTTTTTCTTCGTAAGTCACCTGCCTAGCTTCCTTTTTGCGATATACATCCCTTGTACGACTTATCCAAACATTTAAGTATTACTTTCTGTCTTTATATAGCTGCTTTATATTGTTTTTTAAAGTTTTACTTTTACTAAAGTACTTTTTGTTTCTGCATTGGGGTCGTAAGTTCTGCTCAACCGCTTGGCAGAAACAGGACTTTACACATCACCAAATATCCATCCATCCGTCCTGTATCTGTTCTGCAGAGCATCAGAGCGCCAACATCCACAAATTGTCAGCTATTTACACTCAACGTCTCCAGTTAACCTCAACCTAAAATATTAAAAACACAGATATCCGCCGAGAAAAACGCAGCAAAATAACATGTTGACTCCACACTGAGCTCTGGCCGTCAGCCAGTCAGCCTTCACTTGTGCACGTGTTACAATAACCAAATATTACAATATTCAGTTTGATTATTGATTATTGTGTTCCCTGCAGTTTTCATTTCTCGACCTTGCAGACCGTGTCCACAAATATTCCCCATTTTCAAGAATAACATCCTACACAGCAGAAGTTTACTGACACAAACTTGCATAATTTAATAAGCCATCGAGTGCGATCAAGTCAAACCTGTAGGTGGCAGTGTAACCTGGCTATATCGCTTCTTTGATGGATACAGAAAAAAAAAGCATTTTATAATTTTATAAACAAAGCCGCCACTGCTCATTTGTAATTAGCCCTTTCACGGCCTGACTTCCATCTCTCCATGTAAACCCGGGTGTTTGAAGTGCGGTGCATGCGTTTGATCAGATGTTCTTAATGTCTTAACGCGCCCTTGGGATTTCTTTAACTTCCCTCTCTCTCTCGGTATAAATAGCGGTGCCAGTCTGGCCGCCCTCCAAATACTTTGCCGTCTTAAAAGATGCAACAGTGCAGTTTTGGCAGCCGGTCTCAGAGGGAGACTTATCGGAGACAACATTACACAAGACTTAAGAGGAGCGCGGCACACTCCGTTCCCCGTCCACAAACGTCCGATATCCAAAGTGCACGCCTCTATCAAGAAATGCAAACCGTTTTCAAAGGGATTTTGAGAGGAGTTTGGCTGTTTTTTTTCCCTAAAAAATGCAAAACAAACTGGCAGGACGATGAGGGTTTTAGCGCGGAATTAAAATGTCAACTTCTTATATTTACATATATGTTCCGGCAAAGTAAAAATCAAGACGTACGGACAAATAATAATATAACATATAATATCTCAAAGTTTTACCTGATTTTATTGACAGATTTTGTTTATACCTTTTTTTAAGTATGAACCAATATAGCGTACCAACTAGTGGTTGACATGTGTTACTGCAAGGGGCAAAGAAAGGTTTGCGTAGGAGGTTTTTAAGAAGACACAGTTTTGACCATTCATTTTCTATGGTGGACATTTTTGTCCGGATGCACCAAATGTGTAACTTTATTGAATACGCCACTGAAAACTCAATTAAAGTGGTGATCGGCAATTCTATTGGTTCAAATACTTAATTTAGAGGACATCAGGTATGTAGTTTATGGGAATTTTGCAGAATTGCAGCAAGAAAGTACACAAAATAATGTGCAAATACAAATATATATACAAACAACATTTTAAGTAATGTGTCCTTCAGTGGAGCCTGAAGGACAGTATGTATTCCATATGTTGGACCAAAAATGGACATAGTCTTCCTATTCTCCTTGGTGAAACCAATTAGGAAGGATTAAATTAGATTAGACTTTGCTGATCAATAAATAAAATAAATTAGAGCCCAAATTGTGTAAACTCTAAATTAAGATGAACAAAAGTAGAAAGACAAGAATAAACCAGTAGAAATGTCTGTTTACATTGTATGAATATACTGAACCTCCATTTCCCTGAAAAAGTGAATGGTTTGAATCACTTTTCAGAAGGAAAAACTTTTTCTTCGTCTTCATACCGTTCAGAACTTAGCGTGTCCTCTGGGACTTTGTGGCCTCAAACTCCACACGGCACCTGTGCCACGTCTTGAGTTTTCTCTGGAAAACCTTAAAAAAACAACTCCTCCAGCATTAAAAGTGTGACGCGTTCGTCTCTGTGACCTTCACCTCCAGTGAAAGCACCGTCCCGTTCCAGGCGAAGCAGGAGAAAAGTGTCCTAATGGTTCATGGCTGCCAGAGTCACTTTTCTATCCTCTCTTGCTTTGTTTGAGTCGGTGAGCCGTCACACTGAGCTGCAGCGAGGGCGCCGAGGTGAGCGGGGAGAGAGAAAAAGGCTCAAGGGAGCCCTGCAGCACATTTGGAACAATCTGCTCCTCCTGATGCTTCCTTTTCAGGCTGATGGTGGCCTCAACGGCCCATACTCGCACTCAAAAGTCACTTTTTTTTTCCTACGAAACTCACTGTTTAGTAGTTGTCTCTGTTTGTTTATAGAAAGAGCAATAACAAGGATGTCAGATTGTACCCGTAGGGTTCATTTTAGTGCCGGGCACCACGTTAGAGCATGACGCGTTTCCATGACGACTGATCAGAAAAAGAAGTGCGTGACTCCATGTTTACGTGCCGCGACACCGGAGTCCAGGCACCGTTTACCAGTTAGCTCCATTAGCTGCGTTAGCTCTTTTAGAGCCGGTTAGCACGCCTACAGTCGGACTGGAGCGGCCTGTTTATTAAACCAAAAGAGCAGCGCTACAAATAACCAGCGTACCTAAGCACTAGGTATGTGTGCTTCTGTTTTTAAAGTTTAGCGTTACCATATAGAGATTCATTTTAACAATCCGGAGTCACGTAAACATGACGTCACGCTCGTCTTTTTCCGGTCAGTCGTCACGGAAACACGTCATGCATTAACGTACGTTAATGTTGACACCGTTAACTGTCGTTATCGCGTTAACGCGCCCAGCACTAGTTAATTTACACCGGTTGTCCTTTGGCAATTCCGTGGTATCGGATAAAATACCCAAGTAGGATAGGATTTTAATGAGTGGCACATGGTCAGAGGAACAATTCAGGGCTAATTCACCGAAATCTCAGTAATTCAAGAAACAGATGAGTGACGTTGATGTAATTAAGTAAAAATCATGATATGGTGTCAACACAGGGGCCTCTATTCTGGAAAAAAATTATTTCATATTGCGTCGTGGATTGACTTTCTGTCCCGATTAAAGTGTTGTGTTCCGTTATTCGCTCAAATATTTGTGGTGAGAACAGTGATGAATCCTGGGGTTCTTCTTGTCGGATTCTAGGTGGAAAACTTCAGAAATCGAGCTAAAGTTTTGCGCTAACTCTTCAAAACTCTGACTATAAACCCTCTGTCTGTCAGATTTGCATTTTTTAAGTCAGATAAAAAGCATTTTTCCTGCTCAGATCTTCTGCTTCTTCTTCTCCACGTCACCTTTGTGCTATTCTCATCCGTCAATACCCAGCAAAATCCTGCGAGATTTCGTGTTCAGCGGGATCCTGTGGGAGCCAAATCCCGATTTCTGACGACGAGTCGGTGTCAAAACCCTCAGCTTTTCATCGCTTGACCTTCCAGTGAAAGCCTGAAACAGAAGAAGGGGTCAAACATGGCCTTCATTAGGAGCACGGTGTGATTGTAACACGGTCGGTCAACTCCCACTCAGCGTGGACTCCCTCTTCCCTGAGAGACTTCCTCTCGACAGTCTGTCAGGTGTTCAGCCGTCAGCTCAGGCAGGAAGTGGGATCTGCAGCTGTAGAAAACTCAGCAACTCAGCACCAGCAGAAAAGAGATCAGCGTTTTTTTTTTTATGCATTAGCAACAAAGATGCTTTGTTTTTTGCCATAGGGTTGAAGATAAAGTAGGTGTCGGGGGGGAGTGAAGACATAACTTTTTATATTCTGTACATATAGACAGACTTTTCTGTCAATATATTATAAAACAGAACGTTCTGCAGCCTGAACAGCCTTCAGCATATTACCATTCCCTGATCGGCTACCTCTCTCTTTTCCTACCTTTCCGACATTTGTGGGCGATATTTGGCTGATTTGAACAGATAATCTGGCCAAATTATCCTGCAGTGTAGGATTTTAACATAATCGGGCGCATCAGAGTCTTCCTGATTTCTAATTGTAATTTTTAAAACGTGTGATTGACGAGTCGACCGAGAAACAGATGTTGCAAACTTTTGTTTCCGAACCATAACCCCCAAAATACACTGCTAGCATCTCACGTAGGACAAGGTTTTCTCGCGGTACTTCTCTCATGGAAATACACTGTAAATGATGTAAACGTTACAAAACAGAGAAATATTTCTACCGACCGAAGAAACGGGAGCACGCTAGGCTAGCAAGGACTCTTTCTGTGTTGTAGTTCAGTGATATTTATGATGTGGCGTCAACACCAGATGTTTACTTCCCCTACTTCCTCTCCCGCTTGTTTTGAATTCTGCTGAATCCAGGCAACCGCTGTGTGTTCAAGCAAACCTTCCACAACTGAGCGGAACCCAGCTAGAATAGATGCGTAATCAGCGCGGATGGTGGATCAGCAATGCAAGCCATGTTGATATTCAGCCATGAGATCGTGATGTTTTGTGCCTTAAGTCACGTGAAATCACGCAAAGTTTCTGTGAATTCCAAGAATCTCCTCCCTGAAATTGTTTTGGTTGTGGTCTTGGCTTAATTGTCTACACTGTCTGTTCTACAGAAATAAGGGTTCCAAAAGGGTCCTTCTACAAGGGCTGAGGTTCTACCTGGAACCATTTGCTTCTGAAAAACCCTTTCTTGGTAACACTGATGGTTCCAGTAAGAACCATTTTGATACAGAGAACCATTTAAAACCCCTTTCCTGAATAATAAAGGGTTTTAAAAGGGTTCTTGGTGGAACCCTCCAAAAGAAGAACCTTTATAAAAAAGGTTCTACCTTGGAGCCAAAAATGGTTCTCCTACGAGGACAAGCCGAAGAACCTTATATGGTTCTACTTAGCATTTTTATTTCTAAGAGTTTCAAATTCTTAGGATTAAAACGTTAAAAATCTGAATTTACAAAGTCCGTTGTGTCTACAGTCTACCACGTTTTTAAAATCAAGTCAGATCTGAAAAGTGTGCGGCAGACTTTGCTTCCGCCAGTGCCGAGCATCGGAGCGTGTAAAGAGGCTGCTCGTGGAATTAGCCGTACGCTGATGACCACCTTATTTACCACAGCATCTGTGTGTTATAATGTGTGTGCGTTTATAGATTCAAAAGTTTGGCCCTCATCATTTCTCAAGTTCTTTATGAGGTTTCTCTCTCGCTCTCTCCTGTAATTCACACACTGCACATTTTCCACCAACAGCCATGTAATAAAATAAAGCATTTATGATTGCCGTTGTTAAAAAAAAGAGAGGAAGAAGAAGTGATAATATCCTTGTTTCACATGACCATTGTGATGCTATAACAGCGGCTTATCTCCTGAATTACTATGGTAATCATATTCACAAGCTGTGGCGTTGTGCGCGTGTAGATTGCCATCAGGTATTATATTTTTATAGTAAGTGCTCTGTAGTGGAAAGAAAATGATTTCAGGCCCATTTGACTCACAAGTCTTTTATTGCCAATTCAAAAGCTGCCTGTAAGCTGCGGAGTGACTCAAAAACATTATTTTTTATGTTTAATAAAAGGGGGAAAAAATCACACTCTCCTTGTAATTCTAATTTATTTAATTCTTCTACAAGAAGCCTATGATGAGCAATAATAATAATAACTTTCAGAAGTTTATTTTCCCAAATCTGTGACTGAATAATAATAATAATAATGATGATATAAATTCTGGGTTGCAGTGATGTGACGCCGCGAGGCGTTGCCACTGACAGCCGCACATATGTATGCAAAGCTTTTTAAGCGTGAAAGCGAAAACGCAGTCGTGTTTTTCCGTAATATAAAAAAAAATCACATTTGAGCTTTAATATGCAGCCTGGGCTTCTTCACTGTGACTGTGGATAATATAAATATATACAGTATATAGCTATAGTGCTCAGCAACACCTCATTTCCACATGACTTAAGTGTTGTTTACATATCTTGTAAAAATCTATGCATGTCGATTGTTGGATAATTTAATGTTCATTTTGTGAAAAACAAACAACTAAAACTTAAAGTAAATAAAAACAGGATTTTTTAATGTATTGAAATAAACTTTAATAACGTTTTTATGCATGTTGAAGTCCCTCAAAAATAGAAAATTTGGGCTAAAATAAAAATGGAACATTTGGAATAGTATTTTTTTTTTTTTTATCCATTTTGTGTTTTTTATTGTGCAAAACAAGTCAAATCTGATCAATTTAAATCAAACAAATAAATTCTGGTAGCAACATCACTATATAACACACATAAAAATGTCTATCACACATAAATATGTATATAACACATATGTATATAACACATATATATGTCTATAACACATATATATATGTAACACAAATATGTATATAACACACATAGATATTTATATAACATATATATGTCTATATCACACATACATGTATTTAACACACAAATATGTATACAACACATATATATGTCTATATCACACATATATGTATATAACACACATAGATATGTATATAACACGTATATATGTCTATAACATAAATATGTATAACACACACATGTATATAACACACATGTCTATAACTTACGAATATGTATATAACATATGTATAACACATAAATATGTAAATAACACATATATGTATATAACACATATATGTATATAACATGTATATGTCTGTAACACAAATATGTATATAACACATATATATTTATATAACACAGATATGTATATAACACATATGTCTATAAAACATAAATATGTATGTGTATATATATATATATATGTATATATATGTATATATATATATACAAATATATATATAACACAGATAATTATGTATATAACACACGTTTTCTTTTTCAGCCTCATGACTTTGACACAATAATCCCTGAGCTTTCTTCCCGGGGCCTCTTTTCAAATCCCATTTTTTTCTTCATTTTTGGCTCAGTTGTCATGGAGATGACTCAGGTGTCAGCCAGCGGTGATAACTCATTATAACGAACCCCGATGACGAATTAAAAATGTGCTGTTCTGTCGATGTTCAGTTTCCAAAATTGCCGGATCTTTGATGACACCACAGACGCGGAATCGTCCTCTGTTCTGCATAATGAGCACATTAATTCAGTTTAAATACAATCTCTGTGTCTGATTAATGAGGACATTAATATTAACACCTTTATAATTTGTAATTTCAGCGCAGGGTGACACAGAGCAACATTTTTCCTGATTCTGGTCCAACTTCTGGTCCCGGATGTAAATTAGCGCCAGCCGTCGCCGTCGCTCTCGCTGCTTTGGTTTCGCTCCAGATTTCTGGGACATATTTTTCATATGCTTTTCAGACATTTTTATTGCTCGTGTTTATCTTTAATCTCCCGACAGCTTTATTTGGCGTAATCCCAGAAAAAATGGTTTCGAATGGAACAGCAGAGAGAGAGAAAAAAAGTCTATTTGACAAGCAATTATCGCACAATTTCAGTGCGTTACAGCCACAGGAGTCGAATTATGAAACAATCTCAATAATGAAGTGAAAACATCATTAAACAGCTCTGAGCAGATGTTCACAACAAACTCAAGTCGTCAAGTTACGAGTTCAGAAGCATCACCTGCAACCAGTCACAATGTTTGGTTCCTAGAACGTTCTGAGAACGTTACCTTTTGGTTCTGAGAACATTCCCTGAAGATTTCCCCCTAGGTTGTCCTGTGGTTGATATGGAAATGTTTCCTAACATTCCCCTAACGTTAGTTTTTGGTTGCACATTCGGTTCCCAGAACGTTCCCAGATCGCGACTTTGTCACAACCTTCTTACAACCTTTTAGAGAACGTTCTCTTTTTGTTCCCACGTTTCCTGATCTTTACTTTTCTACAACCTTCATACGACCTTTAGAGAACATTTTTTTTTGGTTCCCAGAATGTTCCCTAACATTACTTTCCTACAACCTTCGGGGAACATTCTCTTTCGGTTCCGTCACGGCTTTTGTCACAACCTTCATACAAACTTTAGAGAACGTTCTCTTTTGGTTCCAAGAACTTACAGTGACATTCATTTTCTAAAACCTTTATGTGACCATCAGAGAACGTTCTCTTTTGGTTCCCAAAACGTTTCCAGATCTTTACTTTTTTACAACCTTCATTCATTCTTTTATTTTCAACAAACCAAATAAAAAAAATGGAGCACTGATGTTTTCTCTCATGTGTCGTGTTTTATCATCAAAATTGACGCTTTGTTCTATTGAAGAAGAGCTGAAACAAGTGATTAACTCTTCTATAACTCAATTATATAATCAATTACGTTTATTGATCTTATAAGGAGAGACATAGGCCATTTTTAACCATCGAGCCCAAACAGCTGTTTTGCCCCCTGCTGGATATTTAATAAATTGTAACTTCCTGCTCCGTGTGACATAATATTCATCATGGAGCCATTTCTGCTGAACTCTCCAAACACGAAGTAACTCCACTTTGACTTTGCGTCGACTGTACACAATCTCTACATCCATCCCGTTGTACTGAAGTGGAAGGGAATTGGGCTTTTAATTGGAGGGGGTGTCGGTTCAAACCCAGAACAGGTCAAGGGCTGGGGTGCCCTTGAGCAAAGGTACGCGACCTCGACTGCTCCCCAGGTGCAGAAAAATGCTGCCCACTGCTCATTTGCCCGGTTTGTGTGTGTCCACCCCTGGTGTGGATTCATGCAGAGGTCAAATTCACTGTCACTAATTGGTGTGTGTATGCAAATATGACTAAGTCTAATTCTCTAGTATTGGTTCAAAGAAGACAGTAACCATGGAAACTTGCTTGAGCTTATATGAGGAAGTCAGGTCGCTATTCGACTATTGATAAAGGACTTAAATGAATAAAGTTGTACTCTAGTGACGGTCAAGGTCAAGTTTGCTTAGATGAAAACCCCAAAAGTGCTACACAGTAAATAAGAACGGATACATTTTGATATAGTTTTATTCCACTCGAGTTGAAAGCCAAGCCAGTTCAGTCAGTCATTCGCGTAACTATTGGCGTTTTGGTCCAAAGAGACGGCAAAGAAAACGGTAACCACAGAAAATTGATGGTTAGTTCTCAAAGAAAACATGGACAGAGGACGAAAGAACTCCATGAATGCTCTGTTGAAAGTGCCCCCTGGTGGCTATTCAACAAACTGCTGTTGTCCTGGTCAGGACCAAGTCATAACTTGTGTGGAAAGAGGTTTTCTTATGGTTGGCGCCTTCAGTTTGAGTTGGTGTAGACTGCACATGATCTTTTTTGATCAAAAGACGGTAACCATGGAAACTTGAGCTTATACTGGGTTGTCTTCTGGTAGCCACGTATGTACAAGTCAGTTCTCAAAGAAAACGTGGACAGAGGACAAAAGGACTAGATGAATGCTCTGTTGACGTCCTGAAACTATTGATTTATTGAGACTATTAGCTTTTCATAGAAGTGCCCCCTGGTGGCTTTCAAATAACATGTTACTTCCTGTTCAGGAATGAGTCATACCCCTACGGTCGGCACCTTCAGTTTGAGTTGGCACAGGCTGCAGGAACCTTCACTTTCCAGTTCAGTTGTAGACGTGGTCTGGTTTGTTTTTGGTCAAAAGAGACGATGAAGAGGACGCCATGAAAACTTGCTTGAGCTTATATGGGGGAGTCAACTGAAGACAAATTCCTGTGAGAAAGTGTTTCTACTAACTTGGATTGTGAGAACAAATTACACAGACGCGTGTTTAAGCATGAACTGAACCACTGACAAGAGTGTATTAAGTATTGAGTGAGTACGACCTGACCCTTAGACTGTGTCCACCAGAAATACTCAAAATCCCTGATGCAGCCACAAGTACAAACATTAATTCCACTCCCCCTCCCTAAACCGCACGATATGAGCAGTGTGTCTGAGGACTAATGTCAGCTTTCATCGATATAAGTACAGTAACACTTGGCAGGCGTAAAAAAAGGCGAGAGAGCACCCTTCATCAACCCTCGCGGTGACGACACTCAGACCAGCAGAGCTGTCAGGGGAATCGTAGAAATCAGCCAGAAGTGGCGACACTCGCGCAATCAATTACCGCCAATCGCAGCGTGTGTTGGCATAGTAACAAACATGCAGCCCCCCCGAGGGAGGTGGCGGGAAACCAGAGAGCCGAGCGTGAATATGTGCGCCTGTCAATGATTGTGATGAACCTCAGCAAACACCTCCACGTCGTCTTTAACACATTTTTACATTAAAGGAGACTCATCGCATTTCTAAAATATCAGGCAAACACCTGGATGTTTTCACGCTGAAGGAATGAATAACACAATCTGCATCCAGGAAACCTGGAGCAGCAGCAGAACATGTAGTTTTGATGAGTGTTATTGGTAGAGCAAGGATTTTCATTATCAGATACATTTGTGAGAAGCCAAAAGTTTGATTGTGTTGAAAATAAGATTGCGTGCAGTTTTGCTTAAAGCTGTAGAATGGTTGCTTCTCGATGTTTTCAGCCATAGTCCCTTCTTGGACAGTCTCCTGAGGGTTCTTACGTTGTATCGTAACTTTTCTGAGGACTATGCTCTTCTGGACGGAGGTCTCAGATGTTATTCCCAGAGTCAGTTTCTCCCAGTTTTGAGGGTTCCAGCTTCTACTGTTCCCCATCGCCACTGGGACCACAGTTGCCTTCATCTTCTCAGCCCTTGATATTTCTCAAGCTTCATTCATGTTCATTCTTCTTGATGCTGCTGTCGTTTGGGATCCATCACCACTGCCCTTTTCTGCTGCTAATTATTGTCCGGTTGATTAGCCACCACCAGTTTTATCTTTGTGTATCTGTATGGAAGTTCTCAGGCGTCTTCCATCTTCAGTCCATACTCGGCCCAGATGTTCCTGCACACTTTTACAGTATCGCGGCAATTGCTCTATGACAGTAAGTGAAGCTCCTTCCTCTCGTTTGTTCAGAATCAGCTGTTAATTGCAGACGACGGATTGCATCAAAACCACCTAAAGTTCAGCTTCAACTGTTCTCTATGGGAAGACACAGAATAGATTGTTTTTCTCACAGTTTCTCAAGTGACGTTTTTGCCCCAATTTTTGTCCAATCACGAGGACAAATGCCGCAAAAAAAAACCTAACTTCCAGGGAAGCTCAGCTTCTCTGGGAGTCGATGGAGCAGTGGATGGGTTCGGACGCTGGGCTTCTGCATGTCTGAGAGGTTTTGTTTTGATTGACAGTGTTGCAGCAACATACACGACAGCTGTGTGGATTTTGTGATGAACATCATACGTAATTATCACTTTTCCTGGTCCTAGTTGTTTGTTTGCAGAA
Source organism: Microchirus variegatus (assembly GCF_963457635.1). Classification (NCBI taxonomy): domain Eukaryota; kingdom Metazoa; phylum Chordata; class Actinopteri; order Pleuronectiformes; family Soleidae; genus Microchirus; species Microchirus variegatus. Next base: position 28,605,101 of record NC_139806.1, on the reverse strand, counting down.
TTCATGTACGAATGTCTCAAAAACCAGCAACCACCACTGATACGTCTGCATCCAGTGTGTGTAAAAGTGAGGACTTTTTGTTCGTACATCTGTGTCTGGTTGGGATTCTGTATCTGCTGTGTCTGCGCTTGGTTTTATATATATATATATATATATATATATATATATATATATTCTTTTTTGTTGCAGCGTCATTTTCTTTTTCTTCCAAATGCTTGTGGCTACAGTCAGGAAAAATTGCTGGGCTTTACCGACGAGGAACCTAAACGCCTCTGACAAAAATAGTGTGCGGTGCTGTGTGCGGTGCTCCTTGCGACACACACACACACACACACACACACACACACACACTTACTCCTGCCCGGTTAGATAAATGCTACGAAGCCGCCTTTAAAGTGATCAGACGGCTGCTGTGCTCAGAGGCCTGCACCGCTCTCCTGATATCACAGAAATGAAGTGATCAGAGAGCGGCTGAACCAGCAACTTTGAGTCCACTGATCTGACGCTAATGATAATTATCTGTGAGGATACAAGTGTAGCATGATTATGCACTTTTAAAATATGTTCTTCCACTGATTAAATTCCAAATTCGGATGGTGTTGAATAAGATCTGAAGTCACAGGCGAGCACTGCAGACACTGAGGAGGAAAAAAAAAAAATCCACTCCTGTTTGATGCTGTTTCCATCAATTATTGATGCTCCTTCAGCCCTGCCTCCCAACTTTCTCATCCTGGGAGATGATCAGCGAGTGCTCCACTGTAATTCCAACAAACAGACAGCTTCTTTTGTTCCCATCTGCTCGCTGTTGAGTCGTGGGAACAGGTGAGGGCCCTCCTGTCGCGCTGACACGAGGACAGACGCCCGTCTGTAACCGTTGATAACCGTCGAGACAGCTGACGCCTTTATCCTGCCTCGCTTTCTCGCCGCCCGTCACGGCCGCCGAGAAGTCGGCTTTCTGTGCCACAAAAGGATCAATATGGAGATGAAGTTGTGGAGGACGGCAACAAATTGAGTACCCTACTCTCTCTCTCTCTCTGTCGCTCTCGACACAGACCGGCAGCTGTTAACCTGCAGCAGGTGAAGGACTATAATTGCCGTGTCAGTTGCAGATGGCTTTATAGAAACGAGGGACATTTCGGCGATTAAACAAGAGGTAGAAAGGTGACGAGCAGGAAAACAGCCATTACATTACACCACCGATGGATGCGTTTGCCTGAAAAGTGAATTAATGCCAATTGAGACCGCGGTTATGACTGCGATGATGTCGCAACGGCGCCACAGCTGGCACCGCCGTGCAGATTCCAGAGGAATCGCAAGCCCAAATGGGCCTCTTGAGTTTTGCACGTCGAGCAAATGTGAATCTCGATGACCCTGTCAACATATGTGTTTGCTCTCGTGCTGTCACATTATCTCCATGACGTCCACCGTTATGCGCTTGTACATTTAATGCTCTGAGGAGAACACCTGTTCATAAAAGACGTTTAAAGGAGGGATTTACAGTATTGGCGGGAATGGAATGAGTATGTTTGTGTAAGTGCTTGACAATGAAAAATACAGTTGTTTTGAAGCTGGAAAATAAGCATTTTAAACAAAATCTTGCTCCGACATGTTTCTACAGCCTTGTTTTGTGATTAATTAGCATTTTACAAGCAATAATGTATGGTTTTTGGTCACCAGGTGTGAAAATTGGTCTTAAAGCTCACATAGAGTGGTCCTGTTGCACATATATGTTAGTTAGGGAGGTCTACTTACTAGGGATGGGACTTTTTTGTCGACAAATCGACCGACAATCGACACGCACGCACCTCGACAAAAAAATAAAAAGTAAAATGCTGTTGTTTTGTTGCTGTAAAATAAGAATTTTAAATGTACTTTAAGGAAATCCTGCGCCAACATGTTTCTATACAGCCCTGGTTTGTTATTACTGAGCGTTCTACAAGCAAGAATGTATGGTTTTTGTGTTTATTGCTATTTGCTAAGAAGCTTATTCTAAAAAATAGCAAAGTTGAACATATAACATAACATATAATCTAATAAACATCAGGTTTTCCCATAGTTATTGTATTTAAAGTAATGCAGTGATCGTCCTGTTGTGTACATACGTGACAAGAACTGTTTAAATCATCTTTCCGACTTGAATATTTGGACAGAAATGGTGCCTATAATGATAATAGATGCTTGATTAATAACAGTTCTGTCACGTGTGTCCATCACTGACGATAAGAAGCTGAATCCAACAGAGACCAAAGGCTAAAAACCTTAAATTCTCGATTTACGTAGGCTCAGCTAATGGCTACAGCTAAAGCTAATCAATCATTCTTAAATAAACTTACAGATCCTAAAAACTGGGAAATTATTGTCTTACAGAAAATAGATAAAATCAACTTTTTTCTATGTGAAAAACACAACCATTATCCTATTCAACGTGTGGATTTAACAGTGTCTACTTTGCGAGAACATTTTGTCTATAATATTATTTTGTGTAAAAATGGACCGGAGTTACCTGCAGCGCGAGAGATAACGGCGCGCATGTAGATGTTATTTACCGAGCAAACACATAATGGGACAAATTTGGGTCAGTCGGTCTTCACCGTGTGGTTTTATTTTTCCCTCATTGTATATTTTCGATGCTGCCTTGTTTGTCTGCCGTTACTGTTTCCATTATCACGAGCACAGGGGAAACAGCAGAGGCTAATCTTTACCATGACCGAGCAGATTTAGCCAGCAAAGCGTTTTAATTTATATATTTATTTTATTTTTGGAGCTGATTTATTGTTTGCAAAAATGCTCAGGCCTGACCTTGTGTCTGAGAATTACTCACACGCCCTGAGCTACAGTCGCTAATACAGTGTGTGTGTGTGTGTGTGTGTGTGTGTGTGTGTGTGTGTGTGTGTGTGTGTGTGTGTGTGTGTCTGCAGCTGCTGTGGCTAATTGATTTGTGGGTAAAATTCCATTTTTTTTCTCTCTCTCTCCACCGAGGACGGAGGATTTGCTCACACTACATGTCGCGCTTGCCGGATTCAAATTAATTGAATCTCTTTGGTGTGACAACATGATACGTGTGATGGTTATTATCAGAAGTGATGTGTCAGCCGACGGCGAAATGTCAACAATGTCTGTGATGGAATCCCACGTGCTGTCAATAGACGGTCCTCCATGGAAATGATACAAACAAAAATTACAGACAAATATCACTTTGATCAATTTAATTAAACGATTTAATCCCAGAAATTGAAATTAACCGGCAGTAGTAACTAATTAATGCCAGATAAAATGCTGGTTGGCATGGTTCCGAACGAATATATTTTCATTAGTGCTGGGCATGTTAACTGTGGTAAACGGTGTCAACGTTAACGCACGTCTTTGTATCGCTGCTCTTTCCGTTTAATAAACGGAGCTCCTCAGTTCGACTGTAGGCATGCTAACGGTGCTAAAGGAGCTAATACAGCTAACGGAGCTAACTGGTAAACGGTGCCTGGACTCCGGTGCCACGGTACAAAAAACTGCATTACTTTAGAGACTCATTTTAACAATCGGGTGTCTTTGTACGATCACTCGTCATGGAAACGAGATAACACCGTAAACATGTTCAGCGATAATAAAAAGTATAAGATATAACACATATAAACTAGCTGTGACGTAGCCTAACTTTCACTAGTTAGCTGAGAAACACGTGATTTTCTAACCTCACTTGGCTACATAGCGACATAGCCATTTTGGATGTCTGCGGAAGCTACCATATATAGTCACTTGACCGATAAAGGGTTCTAAGTTCCAGTTTGTGAGAAGTAGTGACATCTAATGGTGATACTGTAGAATGCAGCAAATGACATAATAATACTAAGAAACTACTGAAATACCTATTCACGAACTGTTTCCTTGACTCTTCTTCATTGTTTTATACGTCCGGTTTACTTGGGCGTGGTAAACCTTCTTCTGTTTGCGTCGGTAGAAGATGGCAGCCCACGTAACCCAAGGCTCTTTCCCAAAGTACAAACAAAAGGCTGATCCTATAGCTCCTGAGAGCTGGAAAACCTTTTTGAAAATTGTGCCACTTGTCTATTTACTTTCCCGCCTGTTGCAGACATAGTTAAAGTCTTTCCTGCAGTGTGATTGGTTGGTGCTGTCGTAACGCTCGTTGTGTGACTTTTTACATCTACGGAGAGTGACTAGGAAATTACACATTGCATCGCTGTGGATCCATTTCCGCTAAAATGAAACTCCCACTTTGAAGCCTTAAGTTTCATGGCTTGACCGGCACCATGCCATCAAACACCTGTCAATCCCACTAGTGTCCACTCATATAAACGGTCAGTTCTTGTCTATGTTCCTCTAAATGGGAACATGCACTCCAAAATCACCATCGCGCTCTATTGAAGAGGACTCCTGTGGACTCATGGACGCAGAAAGAGGAAGAAGGGTTCATTGTCTTGTGATGAGCTCTGACCTTCTCGTCGCTCGTGTAAACAATCCTGTGTCAGGGCAGCTCTGCTGCTGCTGCTCGCCTTTTCTCTGGCCAACCGCTGATCCGCCGTCCCCGTGTTTTATCACCATGACAGTGGGGGGAGTGGGGTGGCTGTGATAGAGCTCTCCTGCAGGCTGAGTAATCCTTCTGACAAAATGGTAAGCACTGTTTATTCAACGCCTCTGACTGCAGCACAGAGCAGAGAGAGACTTTATGTCCAGAAAACACACAACTGTCTGTCTGTCCAGCCTTTCTCCTGTCTACTTACTTATGTCACTCCATCCATTCATCTTTTCACCTACCTGTTTGTACTATGTTCGTCTTTACTTCCATTTGTCTGTCTATCTATCTATCTAGACCCATTGTTTGTCTTTCTAGATGGGTTATCAATCTAATAAGACTATAAGGTTATCCATGAAGACAGGTTATCTATCTATGTAGACAGGTTACCTGTTTTTGTAGACGGGTTATCTATCTATGTAGACAGGTTACCTATCTATCTAGATGGGTTACCTATCTTTCTAGATGGGTTATCTGTCTTTCCAGACAGGTTATCTATCTAGATCGGTTATCTATCTATTTAGACATGTTATCTATCTATGTAGACGGGTTATCTATCCATATAGACGGGTTATATATCCACCTAGACGGGTTATCTATCTATATAGACGGGTTATCTATCTATATAGACGGGTTATCTATCTATATAGACGGGTTATCTGACCATCTAGACGTGTTATCTAACTATCTATCTATCTATGTAGATGGGTTATCTATCTACCTAGATACGGGTTATCTATTTAGACGGGTTATCTATCTATGTAGACAGGTTATCTATCTACCTAGATGGGTTATCTATGTATCTAGATGGGTTATCGGGATGTAGATGTGTTATTTATCTTTATTGAGGGGTTATCGATCTATAGGTTTTCTATCTAGATGGGTTATCTGTCTATTTAGACGGGTTATCTATCTATCAAGACGGGTTATCTATCTATGTTGACGTGTTATCTATCTATCTAGACGGGTTATCTATCTACCCATCTAGATGGGTTATCTATCCGTCTGGATGGGTTATCTATCTATGTAGATGTGTAATCTATCTTTATTGACGGGTTATCAATCTATTTATACTGGTTATCTATCTAGACGGGTTATCTATCTAACTAGAGGGGTTACCAATCTATCTAGACAGGTTATCTATCCATCTAGATGGGTTATCTATCTATGTAGATGTGTTATCTATCTATATTGATGGGTTATCAATCTATTTATACTGGTTATCTATCTAGACGGGTTATCTATCAAGACTATCAAGATGTTCTGTCTGTCTATCTTGAAGGTCTTTCTTTCTTGAAGTGCTATCTCTCTGTCTCTCTCCTTTGGTCAGAAGTCCGCTCCTGTCACTGTGCTGATATTTCCCATCATGCATCTCTCCCCTGCACACTGACCATTAGGCTGTGTGCCGTCTCGTGCGAGGTCACTCAGGTGGTTCTTCTGCTGCGTTTAATGGCCTGAAAAACAAAAGCGGCCATTTCTCCTTTTTGTAAACGTCCATTAGGAGGACGAGGCTCCATCTGACATTCACGACGTCCACTTAGCCGACCGTCCATGTCGGCCGGGCTTTCCGTCCGTCTGTCTGTCCGTCCGTTCCTTTATCTCAGCTTTGATTCCCTATAACAAACAATCTCTCCTTCCCGTCCTATTCATTTTTCAAACCTAAAGCCCTAATATCTCCCCAATGACAGTGCGAGCCTCTAAGAGAAGAGCTCCAGTCCATTCCATTAGCCTCAGGAGCAGAGAGTTAACCTCAGCCTTTGTAGCGTAGCAGGGGAACGATGGCTCCGCAGGGGAAACTCTGTCACTTCTCTTGTATTAGTCATGGTTTTTCAGTATGTAAAAAAAATAAAAAAGTTCTACTCTACTCTCCGAGTGCTTTTAAAGTAAAAAAAACAAAACAAATGTGCATCTCTATTGTTCTTTGCTTCCAATCAATAAAACATAGGCCTCCACATGTCAAACGTATCGTGAATATTTAATCACCACTTGTTTCCTTTTATCTGCCAAATCACTCAAAGAGAGAGAGATCGGGGAAGATCTTTTCGTCGTGGCTGAATTGTTTCATTTTATACGCTCCATTTGAAGCAAGAAAACAATAACGTTGGATTCACTGAGGGATTTGTGGACAGAATATTCTCTATATTCAGTGACCACACATGTTTTTCCGTCCACAGAATTGTATTGATGCTATGACGGGAAAATCATTTCTATAATCTCTGGAAGATAAGTGGACATATGTTGAAAATTAGTATTAAATCAGTAAACGTTAAAATATTCGTCTTTAAGTCAGTGTTGACTGGTCAACTATTTTTGAAGTGAAAACAAATAATGATGTGACTTACGGTAGGTAACATCACAACAGCACAGGTGTACAGTCGTAGTGGCTATTGTTTGCGAGACATATTTCACATTTAAAGGACCCCTCGGCTTCGCTATCGCTCCTCAAGACGCAATACATCATCGCAAAACCTTGACAACGTCAGGTGTAATGATTCAGTCTCCCAATCCCCAAACCTTTTGATGTATTATATGGTTTCAAAGGGTTTCCCATGAATAAATCCTCCCCTCCTTAAGCCATCCCTCATAAAAAAACAGAGAAATAAAAACAAAACGATATATATATATACATATTATTCAACTTAAATCACTCTTGCTGTGTTAAGGGACTTTACATCAGAGAAACAAATGAGAGGTGCATATTTAAAGTCGATCTTCTAAGCCCAGATGAGTTACCACCAAGTTATTTTCCAGCTTTAAACCTAAGGAGAGTATAAATAAAAACCTTAAACGACTAAATCAGCAGAAATGAATAACTGCGGAGGCTGTGGAACATTTTTAATTCTGGCTTACAAGTTATCCATTATGTTTATTGCACGATGATAAATACTAGCTTGCGTGTCCTTTTGTGAATTTGTTCTAATCTGATTAAAATTCAGTTCTCTTCAGGTTTATTTATTCAACACAACACAAAGTAAAACTTGCATTACCTGTAAGCGCTTTGTCGGGTCCAGATTTCCAGTCATAAAAGAGAGAACTCCCATCAGTCTGATCCACCGTGAGCGAGCACTTAGAGTGAAAACTCTCAGACAGACCTGGAGTCAGACTGGCCGTTCGTCTGCCGGGTCGAACGGAGGGGAAATGGAAAAAGGAAAACAGTAAGAACAGCTGTAAACAAGGAGATAAAGAAAAACTATTGACACATGGCATTGGAGTAAATAAAAATGGAAACTTGATAACAACATTGTCAGACGAGCCTGTCTCCTGAAAATGACCAAAACAACTTCAGTAACATTTTGTCTTGATGTTAGTAACCCCCAGATTACATTTATTTGTCATATATCATCAATCATGACTGTGAACTCATCTTAGGGAACCTGTTGTGTAACAAAGTGAGTCATCTGCAAAGAAACAGACCGCAATTTGAGAATAAACTCCTCATAAACTCCCTTTTTTGGCGCTAAATAAGTACAAAACATTTAAACTAGATCCCTTTTGTTGTGTGCGACACTTTGCAATAAAAAGTAGGAATTTGTGAAATCACTTGAACCGAAAGATGGTCAGTGTTATCACTTCAGTGTTGAAATTGGGTTTGTACTTCGTTTCTCTTCGTTCTCGCCTTCAGCCATAAAACCTGTTTACTATTTACTCATTTTATTGTTTTCAACTTACTGTTTTTAATTAAACCCAATCATCTTTTTATATTTATTTAGCTCCTGATTAATTCTTGTCCTGCATTACAGGCCAATTTGTCATTTTAATTGTTTTATTAATGTTTATCATGACCAGACTTCTCTGCCTTGTATCTGTATTTGCTATATTTCTACATTTTTTATCTTTTTTTTTAATGTGGCTTAACTTGGGGTAAGTGGAAACCTGTGAGTTAAGGTATTATAAGGACATTCTGGCAGCGGTAGAGAGTACAAGTACCACTATTTTGATAACATTTTACCTAAGTACAAGTAAAAGTACTCGTCCAATTCACCTGTCCCCACCTTTCACCTCTCCCCATTGCTCACCTGTCCTCGCGTTCACCTGTCCTCATTCACCTGTCCTCATCGTTCACCTGTCCCCACCTTTCACCTGTCCTCATCTTTCACCTGTCCTCACATTTCACCTGTCCCCACCTTTCATCTGTCCTCATCGTTCAGCTGTCCTTACATTTCACCTGTCCCCATCGCTCACCTGTCCTCATTGTTTACCTGTCCTCATTGTTTACCTGTCCTCATTGTTTACCTGTCCTCATCGCTCACCTGTCCTCATTGCTCATCTGTCCTCATTCACCTGTCCTCATCTTCACCTGTCTCATCTTCACCTGTCCTCAACGCTCACCTGTCCTCATTGCTCATCTGTCCTCATTCACCTGTCCTCATCGTTCACCTGTCCTCACATTTCACCTGTCCCCACCTTTCAGCTGTCCTTACATTTCACCTGTCCCCATCGCTCACCTGTCCTCATCGCTCACCTGTCCTCATTGTTTACCTCTCCTCATCGCTCACCTGTCCTCATCGCTCACCTGTCCTCATCGCTCACCTGTCCTCATCGCTCACCTGTCCTCATTCACCTGTCCTCATCTTCACCTGTCTCATCGTTTACCTGTCCTCATCGTTCACCTGACCCCATCGCTCACCTGTCCTCATCGTTTACCTGTCCTCATTGCTCACTTGTCCTCATTCACGTGTCCTCATCTTCACCTGTCATCATTAACTGCCAAAAATTGTTTATTTAAATTCAAAAAATTACCTTAAAAGGTACAAGTACCCAAAGAAACCTACTCCATTGCAGTAACACGAGTAGATTCCAAATTTCCACCTGTACATTCTGGTGTGACGTTAATGGAACACTCCAAACAGCAGAGAAACCATTATATTATTGTTCCCCCAAAATAGGGGATTGTGTCCTCACCACAATAAAAGCACCTCTAAATTGTTGCATATGCATTTAATAATTTCTGTTCCAAACATATATTCCTCATAGTTTCTGTTATGTGGAAATATGACTTTCAGGAGATAAGGTTGTGTCAGATAATCACCGACACTAATAGATTCTGTCAGAGAGGAGAGGAGAGGCTTTTTAGGGGGAAGACATTCTGAAATGTTTCTTCCTTCTTCTTCTTCTTCTTTTCCATGGGTGTGATTCATTTACATTTTTGAGAAAAGCCAATCGGGGGCTAATCGTGAATTTAATGAACAAGTCGAGGCGTTAATGTCAACATCTGGACGGTAATGATTGCGCCGTCACCAACGACAAACCAGGATCACATTCCGAGTGAGTCAGGTGTACGGAGTCGATTCAGCGGTGGTCGTTTCCCAGTTTGGGTGAGAGACAAACTGAGATTAAAGCTCTCGGCTGAGTTACGACCAAGTTTGGGTCGAAGGTTGATTAATAAGCAGGAGTGGAAAATCACTGCGGCTCCTCCACAGTCCTGTGCCCACGGAGAGTGGGTGAATTAATATGAGCGCTAATATATTCTTCTCACTGCAGCTGTTTCAGCAACACAGAATAAATCAGCGTGATTAGCCATCAAATAATTGACTAACGGGGGATTTAGATGAGCATGATCTAATATTTCGAATACTTTTTTATAGGACTCATATTGATTTTTTTGTGTGTAAATCCTTTGCTATTTACCTTCCATTTAATGAATCAAGGTGTTCAGACGGCAGCAGACGTTAACTCTTTTTGTTGGTGTGTACTTTTCTAACAGAAAAACGAGGAAACTTGATCTTTTGCTCCTGGTTTTAACTCTGTGTTGTCATGGTTTTGACTAGAGCATATTTGTCTCAGAAGAAGTGTGCGTCATAGATTTCCTGGTACCTTTAGTGGTTTTTAGACTGTCGGCCACTGATTGATCAGAGAGTGTCTGAGTTAAGACTTAAAAATCTCAGAATTCTGAGATTTTAAATCAGAATTATGAGATTAAAGATGTCACTGAAAGAGTCATTTAAAAATCCCTGAAAACATTAAGCTTAATCTCCAACATTTAGCAGAGCAAATGTCTAAAATCCCAACATTTAACAGTGGAGAATTTCCAATATTAAATTCTAAATTGGACTCCGCCCAAATTGAGGAGAAACTATGACGTAATGGTTTAAAATGTTTAAATTTGGCAAATTTAGCAGGGGCTAAGGAAATAGATGGACATTGGCTGCATTTGTAGACAAAGACTCTTAACTCTTTTATGATTTCACTGGCTCAGCCATTACCATGAAATGCCGTTTTGCTATATTTACTCTTTCCACGCTATGTATTAATAGGATTCAATGTTGCTATGGGTTGCTGCCAGAGTTGTTTTTCTGGGGAATTGTCACCAAACCACCGTTTGAAAAAAGAAAAAGAACAAAAAGTGCTTGAGCAGAGGTTGTGTAGCGTGAAACCCAACAGTTCATGAATACAGCGAGTAGTTAGCTTACCCTAATTAAGAATGTTGTAAAATGGATGGGTTGAGACAGTGCAGCAATAACAAAAAAAACGCTGCCTGTAACACAGACGATGGCAAAGCAGGCAAAAATGTCAGTTATAGAAGTTTATTTTAAAGTTACAATTAAATATTTCATGGTAAACGATGACTCAAGTAAGAATAACCAACACATTCTCAAATGGCCTCCAAATAACCCATATCTTGGACTGATTATAGAGAGCAGAGGAATTTATATACTGTACAAAACAAGTGAATTCATCCTTCAATAAATGCACTTTAACCCTGAAGCAATGAGGAAAATAACTTTTAATTATATGCTAAAGTGTGTTTTCATTGGTTGTCTCACTCAGACGATTAATTTAATTACATTAAAAGAATAAATTGGTTTGGTTTAAGCACAAATTATCTTCTTGGTCAAGTTCAGGAAGAGTTTGTGATAAATAATAAAATGCCACAAAAGGGGGAAAGTAACAACCTTCAGAAGTCTTTAAATGGAATCCAGCAATTCTGCTTTGTTTTTTGTAGAAAACTGTAGTTTTGTAGTTTGTCACGTCCTTAAATGAGTCACGAGGTCACGACCTCCTCTGATTATCACACGTCCTGGAAACGAGACGTGAGAGATAAAATGTTCTTTATTTGTTCTAAAACTAAAACTCCTGTGTGTCCACATCCAAGAGTTTCTCCTGCACCTGGCCCTTTTTTATTCATTTTTTTTGTTCTTGTTGTTATGGTGATTTAGATGTCACCGTTGAGAACGCGTCACCATGGGAACAAAAACACCTAAAAACCTGTGTGTGACAGTGATGTGAAAGTATAAAACAAAGCGAGGTTATCTTTATTTAATGTCACAGCAGCATCAGCAGCAGCACACTGAGGGTGTTCTGGTCATGGCACTGTGAAGAGCCGTCGTCTGATGCTGCTGCTTTTATTTTGACAGTCTCTCACAAGCTGTGAAACTGAGGAAAGTCTTATTCTACGTCTTCTCACAGTAGGATTTACTCATGTCAGAGATGGAATTGTTTCTTTACAGTTCCGATTTAACATGTTATTAACTAATTAAATTTTACACTGTTTACCTGGCACATGAGACAATAATTCATGATGTAATATTGATATTGATTCTTTGAAGTGCTTTTTTTACATGGAAATATTCTTTATAGTGGGTTTTGTGGTGTATTTAAGCCTCCGACCACTAGTTGGCAGCATACTTTCAGTCATTTGACTGTTTGTAGACTATGTTTGGGGGGATAAATGCAATATTTTTAATTTCTTTGTCTTGCAATAACATTTCTGACCACTTTTACTGTTCCGAATATCAGGTGACAAACTTGCGGTCTGCGGACCACATGCAGCACCCAACGACTTGTAGCTAGATTTTATTATGTAATAATACCTACCTAAGTTATATGAATCACACTTTTAAATGTATTATGTATATATAATGAGCAGTGTTTAGTCTTTTTTTCAGTTGTTATTCAATTTTTGATTTCAATTTGCATTAAAAATGTGTTGTTTATTATTGTGAACGATGTAATGTTCCTTATAACAAACACTTTTACTTTGTAATTTTGTGAAATATTGTTAGGTATATCGCTTATTTCCCACAATTTTCTATCTATAAATGCACAGAAGGTCTGTCTTTTTACCGTAAGTGTAACTGTCCAAGTGTTCGCTTCACAGTCTTAAAACTTGGCAGGTGACTCAGTGGGGCCGTCAGTGTGCGCAGTGCCGACTTTGACATTGTTTGGATAAGAAATGCAAGAGATATCGGTAGAAATGCGACAGAAGTATGTGTCAAGTATGTATCATGACACAGTGTCATTATTATTTCATTATCTACTGTATATTTCTGATTAATGTAGACCTTGAATTTGTGGGAATTGTCCCTGGAAAGTGCTTGAATTTGGTGTCAACCAATGTGTGGGAACCCTGCGTTAGGTATCCTTTCAATTAGGTTAAACATCTGTGTTCGTCTTTACTGGATATCCACTGTAAGACAGTGACAAAGCAGCAGTATTATGATATATGTGTATTACGTGCTTAGGTATTGACTGAAAATGAGACGCTTCATTGTTGGACAAGACTCTGGCGTCCTCCTTCTGTGTAAAAAACCCTATGGAAGTCGTCAGCTCAGTGCGGAAAAGTCGTTGTTTTTTTTCACACAGCTCCAGGCTTAATAACAGAATTCCCTGTGAATGCGTTATCTCTCGGTCCATGTTGGGAAAAAACTTGTTTTTAATCCCAGACTGTTGTGAAGATTTACAAGGACGTCGCACACAGACAGCGTTGAGACCTGCCAGTCGCATTAAAAACATGTGACGTATGGAAACATCCAAGTCTTTCCGCCTAAAGCCACTGGTAAATTGATTGTTTGGATCAATCCGCGAGACGGCGGAGCCTTTTGTTACGAGTCTTCTTCAAACGTTGCACAAAAGACAGATCAAAAAGAAGCTCCTGGTTTCGCCACCGTGCAAAGAACTCCAAACTCCTGACAGCTCGGTGGTCAACAAAGGTTTAAACCCGGAGTGTCGCTAATAGCTGCCGTGAACAAACAAAGGTTACAAAAATGTTAATACCATGACTGAACTAAATACGCGAGAATCCCCTAGGCGGTGAAATTTAATGATCAGAGTGCAGTGGAAAATCAAAAGCAGGAAGGGAATCTTCATGCAGCCTGTGGCCTCCTGGCAAATAAGCTCGTACACGTCTACAAACCAAATCTCATTTCCTCATCGCAGCCTTTTCCCCAGGAGCGAAAAATGAGGGTCTCATTCACGGTGGAGGAGAGCTTTCCCCTCTGATCAGCAGCAGTGTTATCGTTCATTTATAATAAAAATTAAGCACATTAACAGCTGTGAAAGCTCACCAGTGCATCTGTGCTCGTCTGAAATCCAGTTAAACAAATGGAGCCTTCAGGATCCAACTGTGCCTGTTTGTTCGCTTTTATGATGAAGTTTTTTTACACTCATGAAAAGCAAATTGTGGTAATTTGCAGCTCTTCTGAAATCGACGATGAAGCTTCACCAGCATTGTGGGAGTAGAACAAAGCAATGAATTTAGGCTTTTCCAGGGGAACGGTGTGCGAGAGGGTGGAAGCAGTTTATCTCGTAAACTTAGCCGCTCCTTTCCTCGATGATTAAACGGTCTTGAAAGAGTCTTTTGTTTTGAGGAGGAACCTGTGTGTAGGAGGCTGTGTGCGATTGGCCTTCAAAACAAAGTGGTTTAAGAAAGTGCAAAATAATCCCAGGTCTTCATTGAAGTGTCTTCTGCTTTGTCCTCCACATGACAAAGCAGAAGGCAGCTAGAGACAATGCCAGCCGACAGCCTGGGCAAACATTGAAGTCACAGGAAAACACTGCACAGGAAGGTCCTTGGTCAATCCAAACCAGGATTCAAACTGGCGACCTTCTTGCTGTGAGGCAACAGTGCTTGTCACTATTGCACCGCCTGGCCCCCTCATTCCTATGGTTTCCATTTTTTTTCAAATTTCGCAGTTGAGATTCAAATCATTTGGGGTCGAACCAGGATTCCAACTGGTGACCTTCTTGCTGTGAGGCAACACTGCTAGCTGCTATTCCACCAGGTGACCCTCAGCTCTTGAAATGGTTGATATGGTTTCCATTTTTAAAGTTCTGCAGTCAAACCATGGATTTTAGTCGATTTTATTTGATCCAGGATTTGAACCTGTGATCTACTTGCTATGAGGCATCATTGCTAGCCACTATGCCACCATGTGGCCCCTCATCCCTGAGATGGTTTCCATTTTTAAAGTTTCTTGTTCAAACCAGGATTCAAATCATTCTTAACCAGGATTCAAACCGACGACCTTCTTGCTGCAAGGCAAAACCGCTGTTCACCCGTGTGGTCCCCTCATGTTTTCTATTTCTTGAGGTTGAAACATTTATTTCAGCTGTTTTTAGTAGATCCAGGATCTGAACCTGTGACCTTCTTGCTGTGAGGCAGCATTGCGAGCCACTAAGCCACCATGAGTCCCTCAGCTCTTGAAATGGTCTCCATTTTTAAAGTTTCACGGTCAAACCAGGATTCAAATCATTCTTAAATGCAACCAGAATTCAAACCAGTGACCTTCTTGCTGTGAGGCAACAGTGCTGTCCACTTTATCACCGTGTACCCCCTCATCCCTGATATTATGATCTCCAAGGTTTCGAAGACCTTCACAATCTCGAGTAAGACGACTACCTCTTTGACCTTCTGCTTAAAGGTCCAGTGAGGGAGAATGAGTGACCTCTAATGGTCAGACTGCAGAATGCAACTGCCCCCCTTTTTTGAAGCATGTCAGGAAACTATGGTGGCCGTCGTGTAAGCAGAAAACATGAGGTTCAGAGATGTTTTTCTTCTCACGCTCAACACTAGATGGCGCTGATTCCTTGTTTCTGCATCAACACAAACGATCCCTCCTCAGGTCTTTATTTTCTCTTCACCGTGTGTGTTTTTCTTGCAGCTCTATGATTTGACGTGTGCATCTGCAAATGCGTCAAATTAATTGGCCGATTAAACCCCCAAAAAAACACGATAAAACACACAATAATGAGGCAACACTGTTGCCACGGGTGACGTGTTTTTGTATCATTGCTCGTGTCTACATCTGTGCTTGTTTGTTTAAAGGTGACATTTAGTTTCCTTATCTTGGTAACAAACACCTAGAATATCAAGCATAATATTCTATCATTTCTATCAAATAACGCTGAGATTGTAGCTAGTTTTCCTCGTCTTTCTCTGTTTCCTTTGTCTTTCCCCCCCCCCCCCGTTTTATTGACGTAGCTCGTGGTTTAACCTCGTGCCAATTTTATTAATTGCTAATTAATGGCTAACACCAGCAGGCTGGAAAAACATGCTACGGTAATAACGAGTGTCTCTGTCCGGCGTGGTTTAATGGAGCAAAGCTCAGCGTTGCTGTGTGGTCCCCAGAGTGTTATAATTAGAGCAGTTCTGCTGAATATGGCCCAACGTAATGAATAACTTTCAATGTACAACATGAAAAAAAAATCAGCATAATGTAGCATTAATTAGACGCAGTGATTGCAATGAAGCAAAGCAGGGGGTCGCGGTGAAATTAAACTCACAAACCAAAGACTTTTGGGAGTTTAAATAAGATTTTATAGACGCACATGCCAACGATATTGCTGACTACAAAACAACAAGCTCCCTGTTTCGCTCTAATTTTATTGCTTTTTCCTCTTTCTATTTTGTTGGTTCAGTAATCTCTAATCTAATCCAAAATGAAATAAAATTAAATAAATGTAAATAAACATACATCAAGCATGTATTAAAGGTCCAAAACTTTATCTCCTTTAACGTCGGAGTCAAACAAACTGGGTAAAAAGATGCAAAAAAAGGCACCTGACCAAGTTTAAAAGTCAAGTTTATGCGTTTGATGCTAACATTTAACCGCCTTACTGGATTTAAATGATGAAAAATAGTTTCATGTTTTTAAATGAGGTTTAGATCATGTAAATTTCACTGCAGGAGCAAAACACACACATTATGCTGCATTTACACCAAAAGTGAAATATCGGCAGCGTGGGATCACTGCTTTTATTGTGTAGCATCAACTTCTTCGCCATTTGCCACGCTCTCTACTTAACAACTTGTTTATAGCTCAGGTTACACACACACACACAATCTATATATATTATATTTTTTCACCTCCATTTTGAGCAGCGTCTGGATGCCGTTCAGTGGCGGTTGCTGGACTTTGAAACAGGGAAAACTAATTTCATTCCAGTTATTTAGTTTACATAAATTCTGCAAACAAACAACTAGAAGAAGGAAACTTATGGATGATGATGTACAACTGAAATGATGTTATAGTGTTTTATTTACTAATGAAAATGGACTAAATAGGCGAAGCAACGACCAACAAGACGTTCCGTAATCTGTGATAAAAACAGCTAAATCTGGACGAACTAGCGACTAGCGTTCTAATCACGTTCTAGCGCACTGTTTCGAATTGAAATGTACATACGACACAGTATGCAGTCCGATGAAAAAGTTTGGGAACCCTGACATGAAATTAAATTTCCGCTCAATTCAATTTCAGCGTTGCACTCACATACAGATTTAAGCGCTTTAGTGGGGACCAAAGTCTGCAACCGTCAGTATTCTTTATAGTGCAGAATATTTACCGTCAAAAAAATCCTAAACAGAACACTTAAGGGGACAATATGTAGTATTTATGGGTTTATATTACCCAAAATCCACTTTTGTATACATATTATGTGCTCCTGCATTGTCTAGTCGCTGTATAATATTCTTTGTTTCATTTTCGTAGTGTTTCAAAAAGTCATTTAAAATAACATGGTTGCGGGCCGTGGTCGCATAGCCACTGTTAGCAGCGAGACGCCATGTTTCTGCCGGAGCCTGTAAGGACAAACGCGAGAGAACAAAACAAGCGTCTCTTTACTTGTAGCTGAAGTCCCGCCTCCTCTCTCTCCGCTTCGTCTGCTACGGCCGCGGTAGCTCGCCCTCTCCCTCGCCTCACGAACCTCATCTGCTGACACGGAGAAAGACGACGAGGACGACATTTGACCAGCTGCGGATACCGTAGCGCTCAGGGAAGGGAGGGGGTGAGCAGAGCAGCAGGTCTTTGTTGTAAATTTCAGCCTCTCCTCTAGATGGCACTATAAACTACTTACTTCCCCTTTAAGAGAAACTGTTTTCAGTCTTTACTTTCATAATTCTTTACTCCACTGTTGTATTTTTCTTTAAACTCTTTTGAAATGGACTTAAGCTCCAGACTGTGACTGATGTCGCAGTAATATCATGTGCTCCTGTCTCTGTGAATTGCATACATCAGCGTTGTCCTTTCACTCCTCGGGGGCAGAGCCATTGACAGATCTGTCAGAGAATGGTGGTTTAAAAAAAAACAACACACACTGAGGCAGATTGAGTTTAATACAAGACGTCGTCGTCACAATTTTATGGCTCTAACTTTTACATTTTCTCGGCTCACGACTGCGTGACATATCATCAGAGGTTCAGCCGACTGATGTCGTCGTCGTTTTAGATTAAAATGTCTAAAGTGCTTCGTAAAAAAGGCGAGATGATGCTTTATTGATCGACGTGGGGGGAAACTGGGTCGTCGCATCAGCAGGAGTGGAGGCCACTTGGCAGCGGATCGGAGTCCTAAGGATGAAAGTAACCAATGGTCTGTTTTAAATTTGATCCGTTTACACAGATTTTAAACAGTTTGACAGTTAACTAAAAGATTAACTCGATCTGATCTGTAACTTTACCTGCTTATAGCTTTTAGCATCTTACATAAACATGACAAAATGAAGATGACGCTGTTTATTAGGGATGGGACTTTTTTGTCGACAAATCGATCGACAATCGACACATGCTCACCTCGACAAAAAAATTTATAGTAAAAAAAGTTGAAGTGTCACAAACACGTAAAGATCAAGACCATGAGGTTAAAGAAGCTATGCACAAAAAGTTGATCCTGCTGTCCAGGCTCCCCGCGCTCTCTCTGATGCGCGCGTCACCAGCTCGTTCTCTCGAGTGGCTGTGCACATCCAAGCCTGTGTGTGTGCGTGCAGTGCGAACAAGGTTGCGCTTAAGTTTAGGACGGGAGTGGGGGACATAACACAAGCAAACCTCAAAAACCTGAGCCGTCTGGCGAGTGGCGACACATGCGTTCCAGCGGAGAGTCCGCTTTTTTTCTTTTTTTTTGCCCCTCATTTTTATTATCGCTGTTCTGATGGTCAATAATGGACATTACAGCCATGTTTTTGAGCCTAAAATGAAGTAGTACAGTATAGAATAGTTTACACCCCCGCATTGCTGCTGTTGCTCCTGATGTAAAAAAAAAAAAAGTCGACAAAAAATTCGACACACAATCGACTCTAAAAATGTGTGAAATTCCCATCCCTACTGTTTATGTGGACACCAAATCTGTAATCTCGATTAGATCCAGGTGAAATTTAATGAGATGGTAGAGAGTCTGATCTTGCATAAACACACCAAATTTCATTCCAATCCGATGATGTTTTGACATATTATTTGAGAGTTTGGCCATCATAATAGGGGGATTAATAACTGTAGTTGCTAACGGAAAGACAAACTTACAGGTAAACACACATAATCTCCTTTTGTGAAGGTAAAAAAGTGAAAAAATTATAATCTAAAAGGTAACTAATAAAGAAAAAACAATATCCATGTAAACCTTATTGAATATTATATTGTTCTCTCACCACTTCTTCACCCACACAGTACATTACTAATTATAATATCTGCATTTGTTGCACATATTTTCCGCTATACAAACAATGCATAGTAATTTCCCTAATAACAAAGGCTAAAAATACATTTTAAAGTGAAAAAAAAATGAATAAATTCAACCTGAATAGACGATTAAATTCATAAACTAACACAGAAAGTGCTTCTGTGTAGGAGCTCCTTGTGTAACGGCTGAGGCTCAGTGTGGCCCCTATGGGAAACCCTGTTGTCTGAAACCCTATAGATTGCGTCAACCTCAGCCTGGGCCTCGTATCGCGGACGAGGATCTCACCGCCACGAGGCATCTGCGTCCTTTCATCGATAACGCTGTGATCACATGCAGCCGGGGCTGTGTCCGCGAGGATCTGTGCGGCAGCAGAGATGACAGAGACTCTGCTGGAAAAAATGTTGATGAAAAACTGAAAATAATCCACTGATCGTCTCACACGTGTGTCCTTACAGCTGCAGGACTTCACTGCGGTTATTTACAGGCTTTCTGCACGGGGAAAGTTTGCAATAAAACATGCAATAAATTCCAAAGTAAAATGAAATGAAAGTTAGTTTTCCGTAGATGATCTGAAACAGTGATAAGATCTGCTTTGTAGAAACAGGAAATTTGCACTTCTTTGTATCCAGATTTTCAGATAAATGTGTAATTCCTTAGTGTTCCATTAAATGATTCACATAAAGCCCGTCAGGCTTTGACGATAAAGGTCTTTGCACACTACGGACGCATGCACATGGAGCGCGATGCGTACAAACAAATAATGAGGACGAGAATGAACGTCCTTGAAAATAATAATAAACATGCAAATAAGTGGCGTCCAGTGTGCAAAATGCCTTCAAGCAGGACTTTGCAAATCTGATCTGACCATCGTCTACCTCAATCGGCAGTTTTTTAGTTCTCTGCATTCGGAAAAGTTCCGGTCCGATGTTTGTTCGGTCAAACAGAGTCGTTATGTGTTCTTTGTTTACTCCAACAACGGTTTTCTCTGCTTCTTTTTCACCGACTCTCTCGAACGTCTATTTACCGATATCGCTGCCTCAATCTTATATCCATGTAGCAATTTGTGATTCTCTTGAGTTCCCAAGACTTAGTGAGACCTTGTGAGATTCTGGGTGACGCTTGCAAGGCTGGGTTTCCGCTAACAGACAGTAGGGGGCAGTGGAGACAGCAATGACGATGAAGCTGTTAAATCACAGAGAAAAACTGCTGTAGTTCCACTTTAACCCTTCTTTATCTGTTACCATGCGTACTTGTCATTTCCGTAACTCCTTGAACGTTTGTGATATCGAGAAAATTCAAAAACATTTGTGACGTCAGCTTCTCAGTACCGTAATTCCTAAACTGTTGAATAAATAACTGCCAGATATTGAAAAGTGAAAGTTATTTTGGGGAAAAAGGAAGCAGAAGAAGTCAGTCATTGAACATTTTTGGGCAATTGTGCACACAAGATAGTTAATGTAGATCGTAAAAAAGATAGGTCCTGAGGACTGAGCCTTGAGGTATGCCTTTTGTGACAAGAAAGGTTGCGTCCTATTTTGTCAAACAATCTTCAAAAACCCCACATCAGGACAAAAATAAGACCAAGAAAGCACAAACCGAACATCAGGTTTGAGACATCAATCACGTTTGGCACCAACGCTATGTCAACGTCATGTATGTTCAATGTATTTCTTCTAATCTATTATTCATACCTCACATGTTCTCACGCCTTTGCTGCAGTTATGCAACGCAACGACTCAGCTCACGATCAAAAACAAGGACACGAGGGAAACAAGAGGGAAAAAAATCCTGTAGGTGACGGCGTTTTTTTTTTTTTTTACTCTCATCAAAGACTTTTGAAAGAAAAACATGCGACTTCTTTTTAAGAGCTCGCCTTTTCCACTAATTGATCGCGAGGTATCTGGTGTCAAACTGTCGCCGCCGGTATCTCGACGGCTCCCGCGGAAGCGTGACATTCACTAAATGATAGATTCTTAGCAGGTCTTTAATCAGGAGACTGCTGCATTATATCTTGGCTGCGCCGCCGACGCTTCCAAACAGCCTCCGCCGGACCACGGAGACTGATGACATAAATTATGGAGCGTTTTTATGGGAGCATATAAAGGATCAATGATGAAATGTTCCATTTCCCGCTGATGGTGTCACACCAGTTATATATTCTTCCTTTTTAATCTGCAAATTATGCCTCATTAAAGCTGTCCCGTGAATGTAATGTGGAAATACACCGCTCCCATCAGCCTAAATTACAAAGTGAGGCTCAAAGTGAGAAAACACTGCGTCTCCACTAATTGAGACCCAGTCGAGTGGACTGTCAGACGTGTTAGGGACAGATTGACTGGACCTCTTCTAAACATTAAACATTACAAATAGATCCACAGAACGTGTTTAGTTTTAAAACACCGACTGTAAGCCTTGGTGAAGTTCTGCACTCTCTGATCTGCAGCAAACAACTGGAACTTACAAAAATAAGTGAAATACTACTACTAATAATAAAGCTACTAATAATAATAATACTTGTCATAATAACTGAAATACTACTCGTACTACTAATATACTTGTAATAATAATTAAAATACTGCTTCTATTATTATTTATTATTATAATAATAATAATAATTGTAATAACTGAAATACTACTAGTACTACTAAAATGACTTGTAATAATAACTGAAATACTACTACTACTAATAATAATAATAATACTTGTAATAACTGAAATACTTCTATTACTACTAATAATACTTGTATATATCTAAAATACTGCTACTACTTCCACGAATAATAATAATAATACTTGTAATAATAACTGAAATTATACTAGTACTAATAATAATACTTGAATTAATAACTAAGATACTGCTACTACTACTACTACTAATAATAATAGTAATACTCGTAGTAACTGAAATACTACTATTATTACTGACATTACTTGTAATAATAACTGGAATACAACTCGTACTAATAATAATACTTGCAATAATAACTAAAATACTACTACTAATAATAATAATACTTCTAATATAACTAAAATACTACTACTAATATATTAATACTTGTAATAACAGAAATACTACTTGTACTACTAAAATTACTTAATAATAACTAAAATACTACTAATAATAACTGAAAGCATCACCAAAACAATTCTAGTGTCTCTTTTTAAAGCCATTTAAAAACTTTGCTTCCACAGAACCTTCTTATAGTTTTCTGCTGCTCTGTATCCTATGCTCTCTTCTCTTTCTCTGTTATATTTTTCTGTGCTCTATTTTTTATTTATTTTCATTTTACTTATAAACTGTTTGGTCAAAATAGTGTGTTTTAACTGTCACGTCGAGTTAACCCTGTTTATGAACATGAATGCGATGTAAAAAAAAAAAACTCTTTTATTTTTCAATTCAGAAAGGAAGTCAGTTTACCTGGTCTTTAATCACAGAGTTTGAGACAAAAATCAGTTTCCGTCGCGTTAAATGTGAAGCTGCAGCTGCAGTGAAGACACCTGGTTTGTTTTAATGCACATATAGAACTCTTTGTCAGTGAACCATCGATTCTGAAACAGTGACTTAATTTTTAAATATAATCCCTAGTTTAAACCCAGGCTAATGTGCTTTCATCTCAACCTCACCGTTATTCACATTTGGGCTCCATTAAGTCGGCGATTGTCGTGCGTTGAACATGTGTGCACACCTCATTAGACGTATGATGTGGCACAATATGTACCCGATAGCTTATGGAAAACGGCTGATTAACTGCACTTTGCTCTTAATCACCAAAGTGATTTGATTTCATGCAAACACACGGGCCTGAGCAAACCTTCCCCACTGAGTCTTAAACACAATTACCCTATATGTGTGTATATATATATCTATATATATATAGAAAGAGGATGTTAAATGTAAAGCAGCACAGGTGGTGAGACCGCTCTTCTTCTCCAAAGATAAGCCCGAGCTGACTGATTTGCAAACAGAAGTTCCCTCGGAGACGAGAGGGAAGCAGCAAAGTAGGACTCGCCGCAGTGTTTCAAGTGCTAATACGTCGTTCATCCTCGGGGGCTAACGTATCGTTTCATCTGCACTTTGCGTTGCCTTCGTAGCTAATTGAATGATAATGCTTAAAAAGCCATTTTGGATGGCGGAGGCGTTATTTGCACATGAAGAAGAAGAAGAAGAAGAAGGAAGAGAAGTTAAGGGGGTAAAAAGTGCGTTAATGGTGTTTGAGGGTACTATTTGACCGTTTTCAGACGTAATAGCGGTGAGATCAACGCAGAGTAAAAGGAGGATAAGATAAAGACGAATAGGCTCACACATTAGCGATGCTGTAAGGATGCCCTCTCTCCTCTCTCTCCTCTCTCTAAACCCTCTTAACAATTTCTCCTGACCTTTTACTTGAAGAGACATTTATGCACTTCTCTTCCTCAAGATCAAATGTCTGCTCTCCTCATAACATCCTCTCTCCACATATATATATTTCCCCTTGACTTGGCAGGCGCCCTTTACTTAAACACCTCGAGTACGAGGTCCGAGGCAAGATTGCTCCTGAAAGTACAACGTTCTTCGTTTCTGTGCCCGAGTGTTTAACCCTCTTGTGACTGTGCCTGGATTTTATTTTATTTTTATTTTATTTCCACACAAGCTGCCACTTGGTTTAAAGATTATTTGGCAAAATAGGACGCAACAGCTCTTGATGTCACAAAAGGTGTACCTCAAGGCTCAGTCCTAGGGACCCATCTTGTTTACAATCTACATTAACGATCTTGTGTGCAGAATTGTCTAGATTTCTGGCAGTTATTCAAGCATTTAAGAATCACGTTACTGAGAAGCTAACGTCACAAACGACGGTGACTCTCGTCTGTGATTGGGCGGTCGTTCCGCGAAAGTCCTGAGGTCCTTCCTAAATAACAGGTATATGGACGTAAAGCTCTATTTCTCTGCTTTCCGGTATCCAACCATCCGTCTTCTATCTCTTTAACGGTCGAGTACGAGTTACGCTAACGAGAAGTACGCGTGCCGAATCCTGTATGCGACAACAAAAACGTGACTTCCACGCAAGCTCGGCTTCTCTGGGAGTCAATGGAGCAGTGGGTAGTCTGTAGATGGACACTGGGCTTCCGCCTGATGATTGGAGGGAAGTGTCTGAAAGGCGGAGCCAGTGTTTGATTGACAGCGTTGCAGAAACAACAGTAGAGCCTTTCCTGCCTCTGTCCTGTGTAGATTTTGCGATGAAGTCTGTCGACAAACAGCTGCTTGTTGTGTGTTATTTGCTTGAAAAACACTGTTATAGCATTTCAGGTTAGCATAATTATCCCGTTTCGTTGTTCTAGGTGTTCGTTAGCCAAATTTATGTTAGGATTTATGTATAAATATGAATAATCGGACCTGAAATGAGCTTCACGTGTTTCAAAGACCGACGACCACTACTGATGGTACAGTGACACGCTCCCCCTGGTGGTTCTTGGAGGAAAACCATAAATACTGTTTATTCATACCAGGGTAAACCTACCTCCTGTGAAAAGTCTGTCTATTTACACCACTGTATTTTAACGTTGGTGCTAATGGCTGTACTTCAAGAGCTCAGTATTTTCTCAGGTGGTACTTCTGCTTCATAAATGTGAATATTTTCTAGGTTTTATAGATGTTTTTATGGATTACTGTCTCAGAGGGGGGAAAGGGCTTGTTTTAAGAGTATTTTTATCCAAGCTTTTATCCAAAAAAGCTCCAGGAATATGATTGACAGCTTGAATTCTCCAGTTTGTTTTGCATCATTACTTTCTATTTTCTTCTATTTTCTATTTTCTATTTCCCCCCCCTCCTTATCTGTCATAACAGAATTTTATTGGCATCACAGTCGATGTGGAACCACAGCGCTTCAACCTCTGAACTGCCCCCATTTCATTAATTGACACGAGGCGACATCTAATCTAATGAATAGGAAGTGCCCTCAGACTTCCACTCCCCCCATTCACCATTTACCCCCACCACACACACACACATAGCAGATGTTACATGTAATGGGAGCACAACAGGAAGAGAATCCAATTCAATTTCGCTCGAGGTCTAATAGGACATCAAGTGGAAGTGGAAGGCGATAGGGTTTCAAAGTGGAAGCCCATCTGTGTCCGTGTTCCCCTTTAAAAGCCATGCCACGCAGCCATGTTGTTAGCCTGAGAGGAGACAAGAGCACCCTGATGCATCGTCGGCGATAATCACCGTCTCAGATGACGCCGCGAACGCCTCGGGGTTCTGAGAGCAAAGAGGCGCCGGATTTGTTCTGTTTGATGGCATCCGGTGTGTGTGTGTGTGTGTGTTTATGGTTAATATATACTTTCATTTCATTTAAAAACAGATTAGTGAGTGGAGGTCAGAGTGTCGGTGTCACCAGTTTGTGGACGTTTCGCCACAGGAAACCATCTCGGATCACATTACTGTCACATGTACTGCAGAAACAAATCATATATAAGTATAATTTGTGGATAACACGAGCATTATACACATTTATTACGCTAGGAGGTGACAATGTTATTGTTCTCGGAGAAGAGCGAGAAAAACCTGGACTTTTTTCCTTCTCGGGGATGAGTTTAAACATCTAAAATGTTGCATTTTTAAGCTCAGAATGAGTTTAATTGACATGTATGACCACATACATATTTCGTGCAGCCCGCCACTTAATATCAACTTTTTGTTTCATTAACCCTTTAAAACCGAATGTATACGCAAGCTCACTTTGCGTTAGCGTAATTACGCAACGGTCTGTCGAAGAAATTGAGAATATAGATGCTTTCTTGGTAGAAAAAGAGAAATCGGACTCAAAATCCAAAATTAGACGATAGTGATGTAATGAAAGGAAGGTGACAAAGAAAAATGTGTCTGTTTTCTCTGTAAACATTTGGAAAACCTTCAATTTGGAAAAGACCTCGAGAAAGGTGACTGTGGGTGTCACCACTACAGTACAGTATAAATCTGCTGTATATGTGTACATTGTATATATTATAATTTGTGAGCGTTTAACACATTTATTAGACTAGGAGGTGAGAAAGTAACCGTTTCCTTTCCTGAGGGAAGTGTTTAAACATTTTAAAAATGACCACAAACAGTAAAAACTCATATATACACACATATATTATGCACAATCTGTGGACCACAGGAGCATAACAAGTGAGAAAATACATGTTTTTTAGCAGATAAAGAGAAAATGTGTGCCTTTTTCCCCCAAAATAAGCTCCAAAATGAGAAAAGGAAGGTGACAAACAAAGACTAAATACCTATCTGTATTCTGTGTAAACATTTTTGGGAAACCTTCAATTTTGAGAAACCCCTGAGAAAGGTCACTGTGGATTTGACCACGACAGTATAAATGTGCTGGAGCAGAAAATCAACACAGTGAATTATAATACAGGAAACACACACACACACATACAGCTGCTGCTGCAGTCCGTCCAAAAACAGATAAACGTCGTCTCAGCAGAGATCCAAAATAAGAAGTTACTTACACCAGGAAAAACATATTTGTACTCATGTATTTACTGCCTAGAACCAGCGCTTTCAAAATAATTCTCAATACTCCATCAAATCAGCATTTGCCTAATATTTATAACTTACACATTTTAGTTTAAATTAAGTTAAAGGTGCATTACGTAATAAATCTAAAGCAACTGGCCATAAAATCCCCCTAATATGTCACAGAGACTCAGGAATAATGTTCATATAACAAACTGAACTCACCAACAACAACAGTACAGACAAAATATTTGCATTAAAAAAAATATTTTGCAGACTGCAAATCATGTTTATGTTTTGAAATCTTGTTTTGGCATGTGGCGCCACCTACCGCCGTCTACCAATCATTGCAGTCGGTAGAGTCTCAGCTGCCGAGCAACCACGGGTTGCCAGTTACGTCAGAAAACGAAACTTAAAAGACCTCAGTATTTTGAATTTGAATGTAGTAACCGTTTTTGGCCACATTCTTACATATGGCACCTTTAATTCCATCCATCCATCCATTATCTACCGCTTTTTCCTCCACCAGAGGGTCACGGGGGGTGCTGTGCCTATCTCAGCAGACATTGGGCGATAGGCGGGGTACACCCTGGACAGTTCGCCAGTCCATCAGAGGGCCACATATAGAGACAAACAACCATTCACTCACACACTCACACCTACGGTCAATTTAGAGTGACCAATTCACCTAATCCCCATATCGCATGTTTTTGGACTGTGGGAGGAAGCCGGAGAACCCGGAGAAAACCCACGCACACACGGGGAGAACATGCAAACTCCTTGCAGAAAGGCCCTTGTTCCGAAGTTGTTCCAAACGGGGCTCGAACCCAGGAACCCGGGTCTTCTTGCTGCAAAGGCAAGAGTGCTAACCACTACACCAACCGTGGGCCCGCACCTTTAATTCTTTTATATTTTACCAATTAAACTATTTTTTTTTTTTAATTTGTCAACCATTTTCTTTTTTTGGTGTAAATAATGAAAGAAAAGTGACCGCTGGGGGCTCAAAACATGCATTTTTACATGTACGACAACTACAGCATATATATATATATATAATTTATTTTTGCGTCTTAATGTTGTTCTTGAGGGTTCAGTGGTTGCATTCCTTGAAGTGAACGGTCAAATATTATGGTTCACATACAGTTTCACTTCATTTTAAAGAGATTAGGGGGGGACGCGCGTGAGTGGAGGTCAGGTGACCGTGAAATACCCTGATATTAAAGGTATCAGTGTAGCCTTGGCTGCACAGTTTGTGGCCGTTTTGCCACATACTTTAGTTTGAATTCACCATTTTTCTTTGTTTCTGTGTAGATAGTGAAAGAAAATATACATTTGTACTTTGTTTAAAAGTTCTAACTACAATATGAATAGTAAATATCTATTCAACAGATTGTAAGAAGTGAACAGTCAAATGTTATGTTGTTTTTCACCTGCGTGTGCTCAGATAAGGACCGTTTGGACACTCAGCGGCGTCTTAAATCCCCCTGATGTGGCCCCCACAGCCTCGCCGTAGAGGCAAAGAGCTTTTACAAACTAAATCACCATTAAACAAACAAAAAAAACTAACCCTAGCAAGCTGGAAACCATTTTGTTTTTCGCAGCAGGTGCTTGTGGAACACATGGAGACGCTCTCCTTTAAGTGCCTTGCTCAAGGCCACCTCGACGGTAGTTTTCGGGAAGGCACCGGAGAAGGATACGCATTAACTTTTAAAAGTCCCAGCAGAACCTTGGATTCAAGGTTTCCTCTCGAGCTCTCTGCTGCTGCTGCTGCTGCTGCTGCTGCTGCCTCAAGACATAATGGGAGGTGTGGAAGGGAAAGTGGTGGGCGATGCTGTTCCAATAGCTTCTCACTTTTTTTAAACAGGGCAATAAAAACCCCATATAGAGCTTTAAACAGTGGAGGAAGAGAAGAATCTGCGTTAGTATGCGCTGTAGTAGCAGTATACTGTGTTTGTGGAGGTTAGAGTCTCCTGGTAGAACACACTGTACAGTACAGTGATGGTGGGAGAGGTGAATGAGACAGACCTTAGGGCTACGTCCATATTACTGTTTTTACTGAAATATACTCATAAATTGTGCTCCGAATACTACAGTTTATGTCGTCTCCTTCTACTTCCGAGTCTAACTCCAGTCCGACTAAGCGTATACATGCGGGAGTCTGTCCCTATCTAAATAAACCTTAATAAAAAACGATGAATCACAATATCCAGGTGTGTTAGTCCGACTAAGACTGGCTCGATTTTAGTCGGACTCGGGTGTTTACATGACCTTAAGAAAACTAAATAATTGTCTTAGTCCGACTCCAGTCCAACTAAGCATATACATGCAGGAGTAATCGGACTATGAATCGTCTAGTCCAGGTATGTTAGTCCGACTAAGACTAGCTCGATTTTGTCAGGCTAACATCTTTACATGAAATTAAGAAAACAAAATAATTGTCTTCGTCCGACTCCAGTCTGACTAAGATTAGCTCGTTTTTAGTTGAACTAACGTGTTAACATGACATTAAGAAAACAAAATTATTGTCATAGCCCGACTCCAGTCCAACTAACCATATACATGCAGGAGTAATCGGACTATGAATTGTATCGTCCAGGTATGTCAGTCCGACTTAGACTAACTAAATTTTTGTCGGACTTACGTGTTTACATGACATTGAACTAAATTGTTGTCTTAGTCCGACTAAAATCGGACTTTAAACATGCATGTGAAGACACTGAGTCCGTGACTACCATTTTCTATTTTTTTACTTCCTTTACTACCTAAAAAATATTGTGCCCTGTGTCAAATTGTCAAAAGCAAGGTTCACGACCGACATTCATAGCTAGCGGCTAACACCCAAAAGGTGAATAAGTGTGCAGTAGTTCATGAATTTAGGATAATCTGAAGGTTTTTTGTGAACTCCACAAATACCCAATTTGTTTTGGGTTCTTTGCTGTGGCATATAAGGACATTTCTTGAGACTATGCTGTGTTTTGTTTTTTTTGGAGGGGGGGGGGGACTTTGTATGGACGAAAAAGGCGGGAAGTTCTGTTTCCATGTGGGGGGGGGGGGGGAAGCCTTAATGTTGTTCCTGGAATTTACATCGCGGCCAAAAAACGA
The DNA here is from genome assembly GCF_963457635.1 of Microchirus variegatus. Lineage (NCBI taxonomy): Eukaryota > Metazoa > Chordata > Actinopteri > Pleuronectiformes > Soleidae > Microchirus > Microchirus variegatus. Next base: position 28,575,316 of record NC_139806.1, on the reverse strand, counting down.
ACAACAATGAAGACGAATTTGGCCGCGTTCAGCAGCCAATTGGAGCAAAAGCAGGATGGTGAATTGCAGATTTATTTGTCTGGGGAGTGAATGGACTCATTCCTACTTTGTCCAAAAACCTGCTTTATCAGTTTATCAGAGGTGCAAACAGACAGCATCATATGTTCATGCATTTTCCGTGGTTTTAGTATGGATGTAGATTTTTGGGAACACCAAGTTTTTGCAGTTTTTGGAACTGCTGCACATATTTGTCGCTTTTCATTTTGATCAAGCCCAAGAGCAGCTTCTCTTTACACACACACACACACACGCATTCCTGAGAGCTCTTTCGGTTCGATAAAGACTAGACAGCCTCTCTAAGTAGCCGTAGTCTCTCGTCATTATCGTTCCTGCAGCCTTCTCTGTGGCTACTTGCTCATTTGTAAGTGCGGGACGCCGTGGCTTCTTCATCTTTTGTTGCTCTCGCCCACTGTTTGCCATTCAGTTTACGGGGGGCCCACACACACACATACATGGATCTCCCTTTCTTTTATTTAGGGAATTCCAGGCACATGTGAGTGAAGCGGGGAGGCAGTACCCCTCCCCCTCCAGCTGGTATCCCCCCTTCATTCTCATGGATTTCTCATGGGGCTAAAGCAGACGAAAAAGAGGAGGAGGAGGAGGAGGAGAGGGGAAAGAGAGCTCGGCTAATTCATCAATAATCTTTACCTAATCCCTCCTCCCTTCTCTCTTTCTCTGTCGCACTTACTCCCTCTCTCTTTCTGTGCCTGGAGGCATTCAAGCAACACATCCATCCCCCGCCCTTACCTCACACACTCACTCACTCACAGCCCTTATACTCACTTGCATGCGCACACACATAAAGAGTCTGCCCGAACACGTCCAGAGGGATGAGTCGAGCTGGAGAGTGTGATTTCTTTCACCTCTTCTCAGTGTGTGTGTGTGTGTGTGCGAGTACTGACCGGCAGCTGAGAACGGTGATTATAGACTGGAGAGACTAGGTGTGGCGAGTTGGGGTGGGCGTCAACAAGGCTTTTGTCTGTAGTTCCTGTACAGCCCACCAACCAGGAGGAGGAGGTTCAAGCCTTGTCTGTCAAGAGTGTGTGTGTGTGTGTGTGTGTCCTGGAGCCATGCTCAGTCTGGGATTGAAAGAGCTGCCGCCGCCACTGCTCCCACTGCTGCTGCTGCTCTGTGGAGCTCAACCACTCTCACACCAAGACCCGAGCCACAGGGAATCAGACGAGCACAAGTTCAAGAGGCTCACAACCTTTGTTGTCGGCTTCAAGGAGTGAAGGAAGAGCTGCTGGAGCATATCTGTGTCTACTTCTTCTTCTTCTTCTACTACCAACACATGGAAGAGATTTTCTTCAGGGGGAACCCAAACGTCTGTGGAGTGCAAGTCTTTTCTTCTTCTTCTTCTTCTGGGGGATTTGTTTTATTAAAAGCCGACCTTCTGTGATTATCTTTCACATTTAAAAAAAAAAAGGATGAGATCTCGATGACAAAACCGCTTGGAATATGGGATTTTTAACTTTCGCCTTATTGGACCATGGGGACGTGCAACTCTGCTTTTGTGCTCAGCTCTGGGTGGTTTTGATAAGTATGTCACATTTATTCACGTTTGTTCTGCCGCAGCCGCAGCTTTGATTCCACTTATAGTAGGTGTTAAACTGTGTTGACTGGGACTTTTGAAGAAGTCGAGCTTCTTTAGAAGCCACCAGCCGGTCCCTCGTGAGTTTGTCTCTCTTTGGTAGTTGTGTTCTGTGAGTTTGAGATCAAACGAGTGACAGAGTGTGAGAGAACCTGTCGATGTTGACACTTGTGATGTTGATGCTTGACACCTATTGGCCACTTATCGTCAGATAATAAATGTGTATTGACCTTTACTTCCCCTTCTGTCCCCGATGGCTCTCTGACTTTCTCATGCGTTGTTTTGAATCTCTTCCTGTCATTAATATGCAACAGTTTTACAGTTTCCATGCAATATTTACTACTTTTTCGACATATTACTTATCTGCTGGATCTACTACTCCTACATGAATGCTAAAAGCTGTGCATAAACCTCTCTTTTCCCTCCTCTCTGTCTCCACAGCCCTTGCAGGTAAAATCTTCCCCACCAGCTCAGATGCTCTCCTCAGTTCCTCAGCGATGGCGGCCAGCCCCTCGCAACCAAGCGTCTACCTGCCTGCCAACTTCAAAATGTCCAACGCGCAGCTGGCTTTCTTCTTGCGCGAGTCGCAGATCACAGGGCATACGGTCGGCGGGGGCGGCAAGAGCGGCAGCAGTAGCCCCAGCACTGGACACCCGCTGCAGCGTGCCGAGAGTTTTGTTGTTTTCCAGACAAAAGACCTCCCTGCCATCAACATAAGCTTTGGGCCTTACGCCCGGGACCAGGCTCTGTCCAAGGAGTTGCTGCAGCCAGCGAGTCCGCTGGATATTCCCGGGCAGCTGACGGTCAACTGGAAGGTCCGCGCCTTCATTGTCCAGGCCCGGGTGTTTTCCAACAACCCCGCGGTGCAGGTGTTTTTCTACATTGCCGGCCGCGACTGGGACGACTTCAAGGCTCAGGACAAGCTCCCCTGTGTCCGTCTGCATGCTTTCAGGGACGTGCGTGAAATTAAGACCTCCTGTCGCATGAAAGGCAACCTGGCACAGTGCTTGGCCCAGCTGGATCTGCCTCTGTCCTGGTTTAACACCAACGTGGCCCCGCTGGGCCGCAGGAAAGGCTCCGGTGACGGGCTCCTGGACGGCCTGACGAGTGAGACTCTGCAGGCTGAGCTCTACTACACGCTCCACGAGCCCAATCTGGAAGGGGAGTGCAGCGAGGGTTCAGGTTACAGGACTGGTGGTGGTGCTTCTCGGGGAGAACCTTTGTCACAGCACCCCCTGCTGCGCATCGGGAGCATCAGCCTGTACCAGGCCAGTCAGGAGCAGCAGCTGGTGGACAAGCAGCTGGACAAGAACATGTTCCTCAGGCTGCCCGAGAAACCGCTGAAGCCCGGGGAGACGCTCACCATCTTCCTCTACTTGATGCCCAACTCGACTGTGGAGCAGTTCAGCCTCAAGTAAGTCCAAAACAACATTTTAATGTGTTTACAAGCTCAGCAGAAGCTGGATCACGTGAGCACAGATCATTGATGAACAGATTATTCGCCCGCTTCCTGCTCGACCTCCACGCCAACACTCGTCACTCCCCTCCAGTCATAAACTACACTCTTTTATCTCCTTTATAATTACGCTCGCACGTAATCGCTCGCAATTTGTCCAAGGTTTATGCTTCAGGCATTAAAGGCTGCATCCAAACAAAGCTGTGCAGCTGCTCAGGTCCCCAGTCGACAGGCTTTATAAGAAATATAGGATTTTCCAAGTCCAAATAGGCCCACATTACTGGAGCAATTATCAGCATCGTCTCAATATTCCTGCCAGCTTTAAAGCAGCATAATGACATAAAGGCTGTTACCTAAATATCGAAATAAATTAATTGCCTGGGATTTAATGATGGCGGAGGGTCATGCATGCAATTGTGGTATGTCGGTTTCCAGTTCATGCAAATGTGCTGTGTTTTGAGGCTGCCGTGCATTGCGGTAAATGATTTTCATGGTTGTTTGGACGCCTGAGCAGCAACAATGATGATGATGATGATCACGCGGTCCATCCGTCATGGAGTGTACAGCTTTACAAACACTACTGCATAGTCCACGTTTTTGATGCATTTTAATATTCCGTCCATCTACAACCCTAAGTTTTTACCTTCTCCTTGTTTCTTGTTGGTAGAACTTTCTGAAACTCGTACTTTTCTATTTCAATTCCAGCTCTGGGTTTTTCACGGTGGTTGTTTCTTGTTCGCTATTCTGTCTGGAGACAAGCAAACAAACGACCGCTAACTTCCTGTTTACGCTGGCACGAGCATCATAAACTGTTTATTTGACAAGTGGTTTGTCAGGTGTGTTAAAAGTCAGGGGAAAAAAGAGGAAAATGTTGGTGTTAAAGTGCTCATCACCTTCTGAAGTTGTGGTTTGACACTGTTTTTCTCTCAGGAAAGGATCGTGTGAGTCATATCCATGGGAAAGTGCTGCTAAAAGTGGTTTGTGTATTTTTAAAATCACTAGGCCTGTGTTTGACCAGCTAATGCTCGCGGATCACTTGTTGAAAACGACTCTCGCCCCGTTTGGTTCGTTCTGTTTCACTCACAGTTGTGATGATTGCTCTCTTTGATTTCCATCACGTTAACGTTCTCATTATCTCAGGACACGCACAATCTGACTTGAGTCTTTACACGACCATGTTTAATGACAGTTCCATCATACGTGATGTCGCCCGAAATCGATGAAACCCATTTTCTTATAACAACATCCTGAATTATTAAAAATAATCACCTGTGATATAGCATTTAATGTGCACTCGCTGCATGAAATCGACTCCGACAGAGCAGTAATGAAAGGAATCATTGACTTTTGTTGTCGTATCGCTAATGAATACATGCTAAATGTCTTCATTCTGTTAGCGTACAAGTGGAAAAGGCTGTTAAACGATAATAACTGGGTCCATCATGTACATATACGAAAAATCAGGCCCTTTTTCTTTTGTTTAAATGTTTTTAATTGGCTTTTAATGCTTCGGTAAGGGTCTTGACATACCGTAAAAGTCTTTTAATGCACGTTTCCATTAAGTCTCACAAATGGCCGATGTTGTATTTCTCTGATCAGTGTTGGGGTTTGTAGTTTCTGACATCAGAGCTGTGCTTCAGGCGACCGTTACGACTGCTGCCGTAAATAATATTTTCCCCGGGTTAAACGCTTTGACCCGCTGTTTTTAGAACCGGAGTCCTCAGCACGTTCTTTTTCCCATCTGCTCGTCCTTGTCGATGCAATATTCACGATTTGGAGAATTAAAAATGATTATTTGCACTTGACAAAGGTTGAGGAAAGTTTATCTCTTGCTCGTTGACTCGAAAAAACAGCGGGAGGAGGAAGAGGAACGAGAGGAATCCATTAGCAGCTCAACTCAGGGATGGTAATGATAAAAGATTGTGTAAATACAGTGGCGTTAATCTGAAGTGTAAAATAGCAAGTCATTCTCACGGGTGAGCTCCGTCATTTTTTAAGCTAACTTCCTGTGTGTAGCTGTTAGCATTCTTCTCCCATATTAGCCGGTTATGTGGAGGGTCTGGGTGTGTGAACACAAATGTTAACAGAAGTTTCTCTGGAGATTATTCTCCCTGCTTCCTCGTCTAATAATCTCCAGTGAGATTATGTGACAAAACTTGTTTTCTGGATTCTCTGGAGACATCCCTGTATCCTCCTCCCAAAGCCGCATGTTCAGCCTCATCTGAGGAGAATTAACAACTACTTCCTGTCTCTGTCTTTATCTGTAGCTGTCTCATGTGTGAAATCCCTTTATATGCTTAAAAATAGTTAGGATATTAATGGCAAACAATGTTATGGCTTCAAAAACTAATAAGAATGACAGATGAATCATCTAAAGGGTCAGGAATCTCTCCATCGTAGTTTTGTGAGCCATAAAAACGCGATTTTTGGAAACTAGCATTTGTGTTTTCATGTATTCATTCTGTCCACAACATTGGGAAAACAGTGATGTCAGAGTCGCATCACATTACTCTTGCATTCACCGTCACTGCCTTCTTTTTGGGTTTGGAGTTTTTGCGTGTGTATTTTTGTGGCAGTGTTAGAGCACCACATACAGGCCTGGCATATATACTACACTATTTAGAGTAGTTTTTGGTGGGGGGTTTTGTGTGTATGAAGGTTTTTTTTTTATATTTTTAAGAATGATAGAAAAAGATTGCGTTGATACGGCCTGAAGCAACTGGACAGATTGTACTTTTGTTGAACGTAAGGCTACGATTATTCTAATTTTGCGTAGATCGGTCAGAAAATCAGTTCAGCTGGATTTTCTTGTGTTTTGTTTTTCTGTTTTTACTTGTGCAGTACCTGTACTCCTTCTTCTTCTTGCATTTCTTATCCAAACGACGTCAAAGCCGGAACTGCACTCAGTAAGGGCACCAGTGAGTGCCAGATTTAAAGCCTGGGAAATTAACCGTTGAACATAATTGACGTAATTGAAAATGTGATTGACGACAGATGGCCAGAGTACTACAAACACGCAGTCACAGAAACTACCAGAATTCTCATTCCACATTTTATGATAATAGTTACATGAAAAAACAAAGCGAGGCGTGCAAGATTTTCATTTTTTTCTGCCGCGAAAAGGTTCCTTCTCATTGTGATTGTACCATCCGGTTCAGTGTTGTCAGTTTGTTGGTTTGTCTCCATATCCACACTGCTGTTTTTGTCATTTATAATGATGTATGGATTTCACGAACCAATCGAATGGCAACAGTCGAAGACGAGGCGTCAAACTGACTGCAAATCACATTATTATGGTGTTCACGAAGCAAGAATATTCTACAGGGGCCAAGACGGCAGAGGAAAGTGACGAGAGACACTTTTTTTTTTTTTTACACATTTAAAGTGTCACTCACCGGAGAACGAATCAGGTTTAAGATCAGGGATTTCTTCCTTGGACTAATTAGGATGTTTGAACTGTGTGAACTGATGGTGAGGGTTGAGTTGGTAGTCGAGACGTGTGTCATATAATCCCGTCAGGATGGGAAAGGGAGCGACTGTCTGGATCACTGAACCAAAAAAGTTTCTGTCTCTGTAGTTTTTAAACTAAAATAGTAGAGCAACAGCGTTTTCCAGAAGAGGCATGAAATCCAAACACATTGCAAAAATAGATTTTCAAGGAAGTAAAATAAGTCTGGTTTCTGGAAAATGTTGCTTATTTTTTGCCCAAGTCGAACAACAGTCTTGGCAAGCGCAATTGTGTTCATTACTGGTATGTATTAATGCTAACGTCTACATTCTTCAAGTCAGCTTCATCAAGTAAAGGAAGATTCAAGTACAACTTTCTTAAAATCTGTCCAGTTTGGGCTGGTTTTTGGTCTGTTTTTCCTAATTTTTAAGGTACATTACAGTCAGGAAGTGGCTACGGATCTACAAACTAGTTTTAAGAATGCTAGATTACAGAAATTGGTGTACAGGTAGCAGCAGTGACACTTTTCAACATTAAAAAATATTATTATAGACTTAAATAGTCCTTATTGACCGCAACCTTATATCAGTTTGACAAAAATACATCTAAAAGTAATGATCTCACTGTATTATCTCCTTAAAGAGTAGGGAGTTCCACCTCATGAAACTTGTTTTAAGCTAGTTTTAAGAGAGCTAGCTTACAGAAATTGGTGTACACGTAGCAGCAGTGACACTTTTCAACATTAAATTGTATTATTATAGACTGAACATAGTCCCTATTGATGGTACCTTTTATCAGTTTGACGAAAATACATCTAAAAATGATGATCTCATGACTGTATTATCTCCTTAAAGAGTAGGTAGTTCCACCTAATGAAACTTCATACAGTATTTAACTCTCACCCTTTGGGAAATTACATGAGCTCACAGGGAGCACTAACAAAATGTTTAATCAAGAAGCAAGAAGTGCAATTTTGGGCTTTGGCATTAAAATTTCATCACGTCTTGTTCAGTGATCACAGTAGCGTTGAGAGCAGCGATGCATCTTGGTTCCTTCCTGACCGGCCGAAGGTGTTTTGTCTTCAACTGGCAGCGGTTGTACGTTTTCTGCAGGTTTCTGCAGGTTTCTAGAAGCTGTACTGTGAAATTCATTTATGATTTAGAGCTTTTACCAGCTGCTGCTTGTGTGAATTTATCCTCGCGCGGTCCGTCCTCGACCGAGACCCGGGAGTGCAAACCATTCCTTATCAGAGTCCCAACCCTCCAGGAATCCCAGGCATTCGTCTTCGCCGCTGTCAGAGAAACATTCACACTCAAGAATCCGCCACAGTGGAAAAAACGTGCGGCAAGGTCTGCTCACATTGCTCTGCACACATTCATCAAAATCGAGATGAAAGTAGTTTAATTAAATCAGACAGGGAGGGTTTGACATGGTCGTCAGACCATGTTAATCGCACACACTGCAGTGTTCTGTTTTCACTTTATTCTATGCAAATTTAGAAATGTATTATACATTTATGTGGGGATGCAAATGAGTATCTTTAGGTACTTAAAGTGCATTACAATATAGGGTCATTAAAGGTGCTGTGTGGAGAATTGGGGGATGTCCATCAACATAAATTGAATACAATCACCTTATCACCTCATAACAAGCCCTTTATTTTACACAGTAGGTCCTCTTTAACCCTTCTGTGACCATCCTGTCATCGCTGACAGGATTTGGCACACACATACTTCTCATTACCGTAACTCCTACAACTGTTCATCTGTGGGATTCAGTCGGTTGTAATATGAGCAATTACCACTAGATGCCACTAAAACTGACACCGTAATACATCGTGAATACCAGTATTGTGTATTCTCCAAATCATTCAGCCATATTTAAAGTATGGTTTTTAATTGTACATGTACCGACTTAACCCAACATCAAGCTCTGTTTCTGCAGATTGGAACGGTTCAGTTTGGTACAGCACACACATTTTTTTTGTGCGTTTCCATGAGGAATAATACCAAAAATAAGCAGCTCCAACCTTTCCATTCTTTGGCGACCTTCCCTTGAGGTACCAGAGCGAAATGGTACGACATAGTCTATCTCCAGCCATGACAGTCAGCTGATTGGGCGACAGAAAAACAATGTCTTTCACTTGCGATTGGTGTAAATGATGTCTTGTTGAGACAAACTGGGAAAAGAAACTGCTGGTTGTCCTCCGTTGTTGTCCATTGTGATGCTATGTCGTCGTTCGCCGTTCATTGTTTGATCGATGTTCGTTGTCTTGGCACGGTACGACGTCACGCTACACGGCCTTCGAAACACAAGCACAAACGGTACTATACTGTACCAAACCGAACCATGAAGGAAACATAGCATTAGTTCTTCCATTTTCTGTTATCTAGCACGCCGGGCATGTCTCGGTGTGCAGCATTTTCCACAACTCGTCACTTATTGACGAACATCAGCAGGAGCTACGTCTTTAAACAGTAGTTCTACTCAGTTCTACTCTAGTTTCTTTCTGGAGGAAGTGTTTGTGCTGCACAGAAAATGTAATTTGTGTCTTTGTTTGTTCCAATTAAACAGAAAAGTCAGTCACTGGAAGCTGAATAGCTTTCTGGAAAGGTCGTGAGTTAAACTAACATCTTAACAAAGGAAATTTAGAGAGTCACTGTCATTGGAGACTAAATTCAGTAGTATGGTGAAGGCTATATGTATAAGGTGTTGGATTCCTTGATGACGTAATGATCAATGTGGAAATAATCTTGTCTTGGCGTTTTCTGATAGTAGTTGTGTTGTATTTTAGCCTCCAAACAGCAGGTTTTCAGCCATTTTACAGGTATAAAGCAGTGATTTCCAAAGACTGGGTCATGGGAGATCATTTTCGTGAAGATGTATGTGTATTTTTCAAAATACAGAACTTACATCATCATTACCAAGTCAGAATTATGTAAGGTTTAAAAGATAAGGCAGTGAATGAGTTGTCGCGTGTACAAATTTGCTCACATCACAACAAATTGTCTTTAAAAAGTGGGTCCTCGTCGAGAAGGTTTGGGAACCAGGTGTTGTTTGTTGCTCATGAGGCTGAAGTACTGGAGTGATCTTTGGTGGTTTTCTCCGTCCACTTCCTCATTCTTGTGAAGTTCAGGTCCTGAAGGGAGGGTCGAGTAAAAGTCCCAACAATCTTATCTTCTATCTGATCTCATGTGTTATCCATTAGCCCCACTGCTTATCCTTCAAGGGTCACAGAGGTGGGGAAACTTGAGAGGGAGTGGAATCGCCTGAGTGAATCCACCACAGAGAAAACCCTCTCACCCTTGTCAGTGCCAGTTGTTTAATATACAAACCATCATGGTACAGGCATCGGCTGTCGAGAGACGACTGTCGTCCAACGCTGCAGATTTTTGCCTTTGCTTCTTGTTGTAGTTTTCTGGCTCGGCCTCATTTCCCCCTGCGGCAGTGATCAAACCCGCTGTGAGATACCTGCACAGGATCAAACAGCAGATAGTGATGAGCTTGTGCACAGAGTGAGGTGTTTAGTCGTTGAAGAGGCAGATCATTTTCACAGCGTGTTTCCAAACTGTGGTCTCAGATCAAAAAAAACCCACATCAGAGCAAAGAGAACTCGTGTTCAGACCTGGTTTTATCATCCTCAATAATCCCATCACATGGAGTTAAAGGTTGAATGGGAGATCATTTTCTGGAGTTTTTTTTACAGGTGTTGGTCTCAAACGAAAGTTGTTGTTTTTTTCAGATAACTGAAAGCTCAGAAAGGGCTGCAGTGATGCCATGGTTGGTTAACTTCATGTCTTTGTGATCTTTTGAGAATATTTCTTGTTTTTCGGGCATCACATTGTCATTTGAACAAGTATCCAAGTGCGAGTGAATGCGTGTGAAACCAACATTTAATGTTGCCTGCTCAAACAGTTTTCTCAGATCTCAAAGCCGACCTTTAAAAGCAGAACTATGCAGGATCTTGACTCTAATTTAGCAAGTCATTTTGGTTAAATGTCTTGTTGCGGGCAGATTGGGGGCTAGTGGAAAACCAGCCTGGCAAGATAAGAAACAGGAGGTCATGCAAAGTCTCATGTCTTAACGTTGAGTTTTTCCAACATTGAGGATAAGGAGGTAGACGATGGATGCATGGATGTTTGCGGTGGTGTCGTATATACGGGTTTATCTAAGGCCGATGCCAACGCTGTAGAAATCAGTGCAGCCGATGGCCGACATAAGGCAGCTTTTTCCATTTCCCTCTATCTATTAAATACACGTATCCACCTGTCCAATCTGTAGTATGTGTCTGCATTGCAGTGCACTATAAGATAATATTATAGCAAATGCATGTCATCAAAAAAGACTTGTCCCCTCTACACACACTACTGTGACATGAAATACGATTTCAACGATTAGAAAACAGAACTAATATAGTGTTTATATTATGGTGGTGGCTCCAATGAGCGCCAATCAGAGTAAAAAAAAAAACATTGTAAAACTGCATTTGGGAGCGATCATGCCTCATCGTACCATATCTCCGGTCTCCAAAACAGAAGTGTTATAGCAGCTTCTCAGATAACTAAATAAATTCTGCCCTAAATTCAAAGTTTTCACCAATCTCTTCTCAAAAAGATGTGCTTCTAATGTCTGTAGATGCAGTGATTAAAGTCTCCGGGTGTACCGATGCACCAGCGGTGTCTCCACATGGTCTGTCGAGAGATTTTTTTCCGATTGGTGGGAAGCTCCGCTGCGTTGACCATCTGCACACGGTGTTGAAAGTTCCTGAAGTAGTAGAATTTTCACAAAAGTTGACGTTAAATGGGTGAAAACCCGCGACGCCTGATGCCGTACAGTCAGACACATCATTAAAAAAGTTACCTGGTAAAACATCTGTGTTATCCGGGTGTGTTTGCCATCTGTGCGCAGTCACACTCCCATGCAAACACAGAGTGTGACCCTTTAGGCCTCTGTTTCTTTAATGAAATGATAATTATTTTCTCAACTTGAACTCACCTTGTTGTGCCAACGAGCTGCAGCTGGTGAGCAGCCAGAGAAAATAGTCTCTGCTGTTTTATTCATAAGGAGACGTAATGGTCGCAGAATATCAAAGTCCTCGTTGTGAGAAGCTTAACCCGAATGAGTCTGTAAATGTCAGCCGGGTCACCGCTCGCATACGGACGAGGTCGCGGTCCACGCTGCCAGCCCAAGTTTTGCTAATTCAGTCACAAACACGACTGTTCCTTCTCCCTGAATACAAGCCTCCGATACACTAGGTGGCGATAGGTGGTTGACCTATTACATCAAAACAACTTTAGCTAATGGCTCGTTCGTACAATTGCATGTATGAGGATAGTGTTTCAAAAGTATTCTGTTTGAATGGAAGTCTACAGAAAAATAGATTTATAACAGTGGTTAACATTTTCCTGAGGAGTGACTGGTTTTAATAACTTGTTTAAAGGTGCATTATGTAATAAATCTAAAGCAACTGGCTAGAGCTGCAACTAACAATTATTTTCGTAATCGATTAATCTGTTGATTATTTCCTCGATTAATCGATGAATCGTTTGGTTCAGAAAATGTTAAAAAATGTTGATCAGTGTTCGTCAAAGCTGGAAATTATGATGTTCTCGAACGTCTTGTTTTGTCCACAAACCGAAATGATTCAGTTTTAATGATTTCTTTGTTATGTGGAGCAAAGAAACAAAGGAAATATTCACATTTAAGAAGCTAAAACAATCAGAAATCATGAAAAAAATCATGATTTTTTTAATCATGAAAAAAGCTTCAAACCGATTAACGGTTATCAAACTAGTTGCCGATTGATTTAGTAATCGATTAATCATCGATTAATCGTTTCAGCTCTACAACTGGCCATAAAATCCTCCTAATATGTCACAGAGACTCAGGAATAATGTTCATATAACAAACTGAACTCACCAACAACAACAGTACAGACAAAATATTTGCATTAAAAAAAATATTTTGCAGATTGCAAATCATGTTTATGTTTTGAAATCATGTTTTGGCATGTGGCGCCACCTACCGCCGTCTGCCAATCATTGCAGTCAGTAGAGTCTCAGCTGCCGAGCAACCACGGGTTGCCAGTTGCGTCAAAAAACGAAACCTAAAAGACCTCGGTATTTTGAATTTGAATGTAGTAACCGTTTTTGGCCACATTCTTACATATGGCACCTTTAAGCTCTTGTTCAGTCGAACGTGACAATGAAAATGGACACTAACGTAGATGCCAGTGTGACTGACAGCGAGGAACAAACAGTAGGAAGGTTGATGTCAACGTTATACAAGAAGAGTGTGTTGTCACAAATAAAAGACGTTCATTTCTGATGATCATTTAATGGTTGGTACCATTTCACGCATCTGTCTTCCCCACCTTAACGTAAAACTGACCAAAACCTGACCAGTCTGGGTTTCGCCGTCTTCTTCTGTTGATTCCAGGTCAAAGCCTGAGGGCAGGAACATGCACACACGGCAGTTTTTATCCAGTTGAAATTAGCATTTAGTTCAATTCAGTCAGAAAAGGTCTGGTTCCAGATGGATGTGCACACAAAATCAAAGTCAAAGTAAACAGCACACAAACATGAACTGCACTCGTCCTAATCTCCGTACACTGCAACACCGCTCGAGGAAACGACGCCGCGCTGCAGAGCCGCGTGGGATTTACAACGCTGTATTCAAATAAACACTGGAGGAGATGAAGCACGGTGGAAGCCAGGGTGAGTGACCCACATTCGTTCAGCAGTGGCTTCATCCCCCGGCGGCTCCGTCGGTTGCTCGCGCCCTCGTAGGGAGCGCAGCAACTTCGTGACCTCAGTCTCTGCTTCCTGCCAGCGCCGCGGTCTCCTCGTCTCGTTGTCGGTGTCAGTGTCCGCGCCGCTTTCCCGATTCTGTGATTGGAAATGTCAGAACCTCTTCACGTGAAATGTGTGTGTTCGGATCGTGCGACTCGGGATGACCACCGGGCGTCTTGGAAGACGGAGTAGAAATGCTGCCGATCCACATTTTTAAAAAAAGAGGAAGAGGTCAGGGATGTGGTGCTCGCTTTAAAGTGCTTCCACTTTCCCAATGACAAAATAAAAGGCAGCCTCTCCATTAGAGCCATATACTGGAGTGCACCACCATTACTGCGTCAAATACTTCCCTCTGAGTTCCCAAAAGTTATTTGAGGACACAGAGAGAAGAAAGAGGAGGTTATTTACCTTAAACTTTAATCTGTGTGTGGCCGCACACACTGAAGCACCATATGTGCAAAGATGTTGGTCGTATCCACACGGAGGCAGCTCTTTCCACGTTACCATCGTCCGAAACGACTCTATGAGCTGTAGTATATCATAACACTGCCAAGAAATACACCAAAAATGGAGAATATGACAATAAAGATGATTCACTGTGTGCTAACAGAAGAAGAAAAAGACGGAGAAGGCGGCGTAGCTACCATTTCGTGGTTTTCCCAAAGTGCAAGTTTGGTGTATCTGAGATAAAAAGCCAATGCGGTACTTTTCTGGCTGTCTGGGCCTTTTAGATCACATTATTTTGATTTTGAACTAAAGTTGCAGGCAAAAAATTGGCAATATATCACAGAATCTGACAAACTGAAAGTATCTGACCCCTTATGCTCCCCCCTAGTGCTTTTCACGAGTATGACGCAAATATTATCCCCGATTTCAACTTTCTGATAGACGTCCGCTCATCGTACTCTGGAAAACGCTTACACATCGCAATAAAAGCATCCTGTATATGAAGTGATCTTTATACCGTATATATACATATATATATATGTTGAATACTTCTTCTACGCTCTATTTTAGCGTGTTTTATACGGCAGCGATCCACTTCTACCGTCTTTCTGGATCTTTGGTGATTCTGTAAAATGTTCTCCTCGACTCTTTTGGTGTTTACCATTTTTAAAAGACACACATTCCACCAATAACGTAAATGAAACATATATTCCGAGCTCGTACAGACGAGCAGGTCGTTCTGTGACAGGTTTATCGAGCGCCGGGTCCACAGATTAGCGGCGAGACCTCTGCCTCTGCAGGAACGTACATCATTATTTTGGCCATTAGATTGCATTAGTCTAATGAAAGCGGTCAAGTGCGGCATGCAAATCTTCCACGCCAGCTTCCATTTCATTATCTTTGCCTTGTAATATTTTTGTTTCCGTGTTCTGGATTTTTCCCAGCGAAGCTTCTGGACATGCTGTGGGAAATCAGTCGATCAGAAGTGTGTTTGTGTGATCCGACAGCTGGATAAACACAGTCAGACCTGGGGATTTTCTCTTCTCCAGTTCCATATTTGAACATTGCCTCCTCATCCTCCTTGCAGAGTGTTAGTTTATAGACGGAGCCTGGGAGACAAATGGACCCCAAAAAAGAAGAAGCAGCAGCAGCAGCAGCAGCCGCTCAAAGCTCCTCATTTCCTCGACACACAACTTACTCAAACAGGCAGTTATTTTACGAGTGTGTTTTATTTTCCACGTGGAAGCAGCGGCTCACGTTAACACGCTTTTATCTCTGTAAATTAATTTCCTGTGTGCCAAAGGAAATCGCTTTTTCTAAAAAAAAAAAAAAACTGAAAATCTTGTTATCACCAAATGTGTTTTTCCCCGTTTGGTGCAGACAGGTTTATGTTCAGTCTTCGCCTCCTCGCGTTCGATTGTGCTGCAGTTTAAAGAAGTGAAATACGACGACGTGTATTTCATGTGTTGCTCTCTGCTGCTGCTGCAGTCCCACAGCACACTGTAAATTTATATATATCCACGTGTGTTGTCCTCGGTGTCTTTTTTGCCTTATTTGTTTGTTATTAAATTGTCCTGCGGTGCAAAGTCTGGCTCCTATTAGAGCGTCTACCAATTATAACTGTGCCTCTGGATTAAAAAGGTCATTGAATGGCATTAAAGATTTAGCGTTGCATCATGAGAACATGGAACACACAGAGAGTTATGTGGATAAAGAACCAGATCATTACTATTATGATATTTGGGTTAGAATCTACGACACAAAGGAGAAACTAAGCCTTAATTTGAGTTATGTGGTTACAAAAATACATTAATATATGTGTGAATAGGTGAATAAAAGATAATAAAAATAGTTTAAAGCACCTTTAAGTGACAAAAAAAGCTGTACTTTATTCTTTTGAATTTTTGTACATAAGACTAATATGTTGTTCCATGGTGAAAAAGTCTTATTTTGGGCCATTTTTTTCTTTTTTTTGTGACATATAATTATGTTTGAATGTCAAATATAACATTAAATTCTTGAAATGAGTCCAAAAAATTGCCAAAAAAAATCATGATTTGTAGTTGCTAAGCAGCATCTATTTTCACGAAACAAAATGCGTTAACGTATTAAAGCAGTTAATTAATTTGCCTCAGTTTGATTCACACTCATTTTTCCCTGTGAGAGGAAACAAGTCTGTCTCTAGAGTTTTGTCGTCTCTAATCTGATAAAAAAAAAATGCTTGATTGATGTGATTATGGCTTCATTGAAAAATGCATCAAGCTGAACTCACTACCAATGTCACTGAATGTTGTACTTTATGAATTATGCAAACCAGGTTCATTATGAACAGACGTCTCAGCCGTTTGGTAGAGGCCTGTATCTGAAATAGGGGGTGTCAAACTCATTTTCACTGAGGGCCACATCAGCATAATGGTTACCCTCTAAGGGCCAGATGTAACTGTCATACAGAATAAATGTAATTAAATGAAACCAAATATAATGTAAACTAAAGGTAACTACTCCGTAATATATTGCTAATAAATTTCTGTATTTATTACTTATTCAATTTCACTCGTCGCATGATGCATACACAATGATACACTGCGATCTAGTGACGGTGCCGTCACTTTGCGGGTAACACAATCGCCATGCATTGTGGGAAATGTAGTTTATGGTCAATGCACGCCTTAAAACAGCATAGACCTATTTTAACACAGATTTTAAAGACCAATTAATCACTCGCGGGCCACATAAAATTACGTGGCGGCCAAATCTGGCCCCCGAGCCTCGAGTTTTACAAATGTACTGTCGGGTCTAATTTAAAAACAAAAAAAATTTAAAAACAAAAAAAAACTATATATATATTGATCGTCGTTATTGTTACCATAAGTACATAAAATAAAAATAATAAAAAATGCAAATAAATATTTTTTCCTTTGCTTTGGTGCTCTAGGTGCGTACCTTAAAGGGTTAAAGCAGAGCATCCACTCAAGAGAAACCTATTCAGGAAAACATTAGAATCAGCAAAACTTTATTTTATCGGGAAACAGTTGAAGCAGAGTAAACTCTCCATGGACAGTTGAGTCCAAACATTAAATATCTTTTTAAAAAAAGGCAAAATGAAAGCCTCACAAATGTCCCTGATTCACTGCAGCTCTGTGAAGACAGGACCAAATTACTGCGCACATCTGGGAGCCACTGATTAATTCATCAAGAAGCATTTTTGGCTGTGGACGCCGCCGCCGCTGCTAAATTTGCTGTAATCACTTATTGGCTGTGAGGAACGGGTTGTTGTTGTTTTTTTAACACTGTTTAAATGTGTGTTGCTCAGCTTAATTCAAAAAGCAAAGCAGACACAGGGTGTGAAAAACAACATCTGATAAAAGAATGGCGGTGTAATAATAATAATAACATGTAGGACAGGGGACGTCGAGCAGTGGTTATCATGATCCTCTGCTCACACAAAAGCAGCGCCGAGTCCAAAACGTATAAATCCATCGCTCTATCTTTGAAAACCTTTAGGGAGTTTAGGAGAACGAGGGCGAAGATAAGGCGTGTTTTTCGACCGCATGCGGCCGCCGTTTACCTGCGCCTCATGTTGTCACACACGGAAAGTGCTTAGGTTTTTACGACTGATCTTACCCTCCCCTTCCTCCCTCGTGCTCTCCATTCTTTTTTATGATGCCTGTTTGAGAGTTTTGCCAAACCAATCTGTAGAAATAGACACGGCTCTATCCAGCGTGAAGGATTGCAGTGCCCAGTAGTAGGCCACACTTTGGAGGCGACGCTGACGTCTTTCCACTACAAACTAACTTTTAGATTTTAACGACACGACGAAGCTTTAAACGAGCGTCCCGTGGTAAAGCATGAGAAAGAGAGAGAGAGAGAGAGCGTCGAAAATCCCATAGACCGTAATGGAGAAGGCGGTGTTAAGTGATCTCCCGAGAGCAAAGACTCTTTAGTTCAAGCACAGCGGGATTGGATTTCTGAGACAATATTTCACAACAGTAACAGTAAGAGAGGTTTTGTTGTGCTCCGGCTTTTGACTGTCTTCTTAAGGACAAATTAAAAAGAAGACTTTCAAATTTGGCACAAACTTTCTCTACTTAGGCCTCTGTTTTTTTGTATTTTGTACTCACTATGTTTTGTTTTGTGATCTCGACCCTAAACTGTCAAATTCACAAAGTTAAAAAGAAAATGCATGAACTTTGACCGACAACATCAAATCAATTCATCCTCAACTGCATCCCTGTGGAATTCTTAAAATATCAAGTTTGCAAAGCAGAGGAAATGCAGCTGGCCTTGAACGTTATAGTTTAGGAACACACTCTAAGGGCGTATTTGGAGGTCAAGGTCACAGTAAAATCAAAAAACTGCGAGAGAATTATTTCAATTTTGGCACTACTTGGACTCGTTTTTGAACCTTCATTTTCTGTAGCAGTCAACGTCCATGTAAGTCAACGTTTGGTACTGTGTTTTTGTCAATCGAACTTCAGGATCCATGAATTTGAGTTTGGTGGTCACAGGTCAAGGTCAAAGTTACCTCAAAAACACAATTGTAGAAGAATTATTTCAACTTGGGCAGAAATGTTCTCCTGGACTGTTTTTGGCCTTTTTGAACCTTCATTTCTCTGTAAGTCAACATTCACATGTTGGAAATCAAGTGTCAACTGGACTTGAGGATCCATGAATTTGAGTTTGGCAGTCACGGGTCAAGGTCAAAGTGACCTCAAAAACACAATTGTAGAAGGAGAATTATTTCAACTTGGGCAGAAATGTTCTCTTGGACTGTTTTTAGCCTTTTTGAACCTTAATTTTTTCTATAAATCAACATCTGCATGTTGATAAATAAGTGTCTAAACTTTCACTTGGACTTGAGGGTCCATGAATTTGAGTTTGGTGGTCACAGGTCAAGGTCAAAGTGACCTCAAAAACACAATTGTCGAAGAAGAATTATTTAAACTTTGGCACTAATGTTCTCTCGGGCTCACAGATGCTTGGCAGCTTCACAAAACTTGTTTCTGGCCTTTTCAACCTTTATTTTTGTCTAAGTCAACGTCCATATGTTGGTAATCAACTGTCAATTGGACTTGAGGATCCATGAATTTGAGTTTGGTGGTCACAGGTCAAGGTCAAATTGACCTCAAAAACACATTTGTAGAAGAATAATTATTTCAACTTTGTCACCAATGTTCTCTTGGACTCACGGTTGCTGCCTTTTGAACCTTCATTTTCTGTTTCAGTCAACGTCCACATGTTGGAAATCGATTGTTTAAACTGTTAAAAGTGGGGGCAGGAGTTCCAGTTGAAGAGTTCCACCTTGTGTTGAGTGTAAACACTGGCGCAGTTTGAAGTCACAACACAGCAGAAGGTAAATCGAGCTGGTACAAATGCACCTTGGCAGCGTTTTTTTATGTAACATCATCGTTTAAAGAATAACGGCTAGGATAATGGTACGAGAGCATGCCAGCCAATCTCAATGGAAGACACGATTGGTTGATGCATATTCATAAAACACTGCAGCCGCAGATCCAGGACAGCTAATCTAATAATTGTCAATGGATAGATTGCTTTTTTCCCCACTTCCTTCTGGCGGCACAATCTGCGTGACGAGCGTCGCCACGAGTGATTTTCATTCCATCATCTGAGCTGATGTACTCCAGTCGTAGAGAGAGGTTTCAGCTCAACATATGGCGGCCCCCTCGTGTGTCTCTATATAAGATATTCTTCAAGTGTCCTGGCATACGTACAATTACACAAGCAGCCATGTTGCCATAAACAAGAGGAAGCCACACAAAGTGTACATTTTCAAACCTGAAGTCCATTTGGCACGCAGTTCTTTTATGGTAATTTTAAATGAAGGTCTACACGGTAATTATCTGGACACTCATAGTGACAAGGGGACCTCTGGCTGGACGGGGACACTGCTGGACTTCACCCATCACTCCTTAATGTCTCCCAGGTGGACTCACCCTGTCGCTGTGATTGAGGGAAGGGGGGACTAACCTTTGTTGCTCGAGCTGTGAGCTGCAGCTGTGTGCTCATCACCAGAGATAGATTTGTTTTTTTAAGGTCGTAAAGTCTTTCCACTGCTATTGGCTGTGAGTTGTATCAGTCAGTGCTGTTTACATGCACAGTTTAATCAAGCTAAGGCCATAGTCTGACTAAGACAGGCATATAAGACATCCATATTACTGTGTTTTTACTGAAAATACCAATGTTTATATCATTTTCGTGCACAGAACGCCAAGTCCGACTCCAGTCCAACTAAGCGTATACAGTACATGCAGGAATAATCAGACTATGGATCACAATATCCAGGTATGTTAGTCTGACTAAAGTGTTTATAAGTGACATTAAGAAGACTAAATTATTGTCTTAGTCCGACTCCAGTCTGACTAAGCGTATACATGCAGGAGTAATCAGACTATGAAGCATACTATCCAGGTAAGCGGATAGGTCGATTTCAGTCGGACTAACATGTATACAAGACATTAAGAAAAGTAAATGATTGTCTTAGTCCGACTCCAGTCTGACGAAGTGTATAAATGCAGGAGTAATCAGACTATGAATCGTATTGTCCAGGTATGTTAGTCCGACTAAGACAAGCTCGATTTTATTCTGACTAACATGTTTACATGACATTAAGAAAACTAAATTATTGTCTTAGTCCGACTCCAGTCTGACTAAAAGTATACATGCAGGAGTAATCGGACTATGAATCGTATTGTCCAGGTATGTTAGTCCGACCAAGACTAGCTCGATTTTAGTCGGACAGTCGCAGTTTATACGTCATCTCCTTCTTCTAGTTTCGGGTCAAAGACCAGGGAGAACATTTTGGTGAAGAAGTCCAACTCTAGTCCGACTTAGTGTATCCATGCAGGAGTAATCAGACCATGAATCATACTATCCAGGTAAGCGGATAGCTCGATTTCAGTCGGAGTAACATGTTTACAAGACATTAAGAAAACTAAATTATTGTCTTAGTCCGACTCCAGTCTGACTAAGCGTATACATGCAGGAGTAATCAGACTATGAATCATATTGTCCAGGTATGTTAGTCCCACTAACACTAGCTCGATTTTAGTCGGACAGTGGCAGTTTATACGTCGTCTCCTTCTAGTTTCGGGTCAAAGACCAGGGAGAACATTTTGGTGAAGAAGTCTAACTCTGGTCTGACTTAGTGTATCCATGCAGGAGTAATCAGACTATGAATCATACTATCTAGGCAAGTGGATAGCTTGAGAAAGTGTTAAGAAAACTAAATGCTGACTAAAATTGGACTGCTTTTATTTGACAGTTGTGAAAAACCCCAAAAACTTTATTTTCACCACCTTTTCGAATTCTATTCCTCAAGACACTATTTGTGATTCCACGTAGGCTACATCCTGTGCAGCTTTAAGTACTTGATCCTTTCCTTGTTTACACATTATGTATGCGGTGTAGTGGGAGGATGTTAAAGGGACTTCAGAGGAAGTAATGCAATGCAGTGTTTCTTGGCCCGAGGCTAGTGCTGCTCCGTCTCCAACAACGTTTGTGCCGAGGACTGTAACCTGGACATTACGTCTTTTTTTTTATGTGGTCAGTGTTTCTACAGTCACATACCTACATACCCACCCCCACTCCCTGTGAAGCCCCACTCGTCATACCGTCATGCGTAAAAAAACCCTCTTCTTTCATCTCATTTCTTTGTTCCTCTCGGGGGAGGAGTGGGCTCTGGAGTGGAGGTTCCCGCTGCTGGAAGGTTGTTATGTCAGGCTGATTTAAATGAGAATAATTTCCAGCACACTTCTCAAAAACCCGATGCCTCCCAGCAAACTAGGACAGATTTGTTATGGCCATTTGCTATGCCCTCCCATGCTCTTTAATGGCTGTTAAGCACTCCAGCCCCACAGCCCTGCACCAAATCATGAACTCTCACATTAATTTTCTCTTATTTCTTTATTTTTTACATCCTCTGTTAGAGTCATGAGGAACAAGTCACCCAGTAAAGACTTTTTTTTTCTCTCTCCCCTTGTTGAAGTGGAGTGTATGAAGTGGATTGGTAGCACATCCAAGACTCACGATTCTCCTCGGTGGTGAGCTTTTAAGGACTGTGGTTGTCTTTGTTTATTCCTCCGTGGGAAGTGTTTTGTTCCAGAAAGCAGTTATTCATGTTGTAGCACTAGAAAGTTTTTTTCTCTCCTTTCAGCAAATGAACCAATAGAGACTGAGAGCAGTTGTTGTTGTGCTTCACTCAGGCTTGAAAGCCGGCACTTCACTAATTATTTTGTTGTTGTTGTCTGAAAAGTCAGAATCTTGTTTCAGTTTTTTTTTTTTACAGTTTTACGTACAATATTTGAGTCTCCGCTCAAGATCAAGGCATAGTTTACGCGTTCCGTGTCCACATAGAGACACTTCACATTTCTGCATGTGTGTAACCATGTACTCTAATTGGCTTATTATTGTATTTTTTTGACATGGAGTTGGACAAATGGGTACTGGTGGACGTCCTCACATACACACAAAAAGGTTTCCATGGTTACCGTCTTCTGCGTTAACTCTTTTGACCGTAAACAAGAGCATGCCACCAACTGGACGAGAATAATAACAAGTAGTAAGTTTTCACGTTGAATAGGTCACGATATAACATGACATATATCATAGAACAATGTTTTTACATTGTAAATTATACATAATAAGTTTTCACGTTAAACATTTTGCGTTATAATAATTTTACGTTGTAACATGATACTTAATAGGTTTTTAAGTTATAATTTGCTAAGTAATACGTTTTTACGTTGTAACGTGTTACGTAATAAGTTATTACGTTATGACGTTATAGTTTTCACGTTATAACGTGATAGGTAATACGTTTTTAACGATGTAATGTGATACGTAACAAGTATTCACTTTGTAACGTGATAAATAATACATTTTTACGTTATAACGCGATAAGTAATACGTTTTCACGTTGTAACGTGATACGCAATAAGTTTTTACGTTATAAATGATACGTAATAAGTTAAACGTATCACGATATAACATGATACATAATAACTTTTGCATTATAATGTGGAACGAAATAATTTCTCACATTTAAATGTTTCATATTACAACGTGATAGTAATAAGTTTTCACGTTGTAACGTGATACGCAATAAGTTTTTACGTTATAAATGATACGTAATAAGTTAAACGTATCACGATATAACATGATACATCATAACTTTTGCATTATAATGTGGTACGAAATAATTTCTCACATTTAAATGTTTCATATTACAACGTGATAGTAATAAGTTTTCATGTTGTAACACGATACGTTATACGTTTTTACGTTGTAACATGGTACGTAATAAGTTTTTACGTTGTAACGTAATAAGTTTTTATGTTATAACGTAATACGTAATGAGTTTTTACGCTGAAACGTGATACACAGTAAGTTTTCATAATAACATGGTACGTAATAAGTTTTTACAATAAACCATCACATAAAAATGTTATTTACACCAAAATTTTCATCTTAAACCATGAAAGTATCCCATGATTGCGTGAACCATATTACATTTAAATGTGAAATCTATCATGTTATCACATGACAGTGATCTGTTTTTATGTGGCATTCTTTTAAAAAATAAATTTACTTCACATACAGGTGTATTTGTATTGAGACTGTTTTTCAGATTATCTAAATGAGTTCTCAGTGTGATTTAATTATATGATCTGTTCATACGTTTAATTGGTGTTCAGTCTCACCACACGTTACAGTACATACACATACATACATACATACACATCATTTGCTTCCTTCATTAGCGTCGGAGCTGCATGTGATGCAGAGCTCCAGCCTCTCTGTGTTTGTATGGACTGCAGTTAATTACCTCTCCATCAACGTGGCCTTCATTAGCTCCGAACCCACCCACAGAGCAACAGCTAAGCACTCCAATAATCAGCCAGTCTTCCAGCCCACAGAGCCGAGGCTGTTTGAAACGAATTTGACACCAACCCCGAGACGTGCAGCGCGAAAGGTTAGCGCATTATTTAAAGCAATTTAGACA
This sequence comes from Microchirus variegatus, assembly GCF_963457635.1. NCBI lineage: Eukaryota > Metazoa > Chordata > Actinopteri > Pleuronectiformes > Soleidae > Microchirus > Microchirus variegatus. The sequence goes on along the minus strand of NC_139806.1, from coordinate 28,551,502 downwards.
ATGGAACACAGGCAGACACGGGTTTTCTTCCCCATGTGCTTTAAAACAAATCAGTCGCATGTTTAATGAACGTCTTCAGCGCACACACTCGGCTTGTTACTGAATAAATTAAGCGAGGAGTTGGTGAGGTGTTTATGTGTGTGTGTTCTGTGTTAATGGGCTCTCTAATGATTATTGTGGTGATTGGTTTGGTCGACACCTGCAGTGTTACAGTAACGTGACGTAACTTTGTTACCGGTTAACTCTGAGAAAACCGCAATAAATTCTTATACTGGAGTGTAATGACATTAATACTATTTTATATCTATGGTTACCATAATGTCTAATTACTTTTACAATAACCTTTCCACGTTTTAACGCGATACGTAATGTGCTTTGACCGTAAACTATCGCGTATTTGTCTAAGCTATATAATTATTATTGTTATTTTAACCCAGTTTCTTTTATAACCCGGCTTTTAAAGCTCATACAAACATAAACAAACACAAACAGCTGACACGTTAACTGTCGCCGTCATTAAAAGCTCACCACAGACACATCTGCATGTTAATTGTGTGGTTATGGAGTCCAATACGCGGGGAAATATCGGACACCTGTCAGCCAATAAGGATCAAGTATTCTCTAAAGGAAAGATCGTCAATAAGTCATTCATGTACCAACACAATGGATTTTTTACGAGGACGTGAACAGAGTAGTGAATTTAAAAAAAACCTTGACGTGCTAAAAACACTTGTGCTAATCACACGTTGTGTATGTTTGAATTTTGGACACATGCATATTCATTTCTACGGAAGGGGATTAGGGCCACACAGGAAACAATATTTGAGTTCTGACTTTAAAACTCCAAATTGTGACTTTATTCTCAGAATTCTGATTTTAAAACTCCAAAATCTGAATTTATTCTCAGAGTAATTCTGACTTTAAAACTCAGAATTCTGACTTTAAAACTCAGAATTCTGACTTTCAACTGAGAATGCTGACTTTATTCTCAGAATTCTGACTTTAAAGATTCAGAATTCTGACTTTATTCTCAGAATTATGACTTTATTCTCAGAATTATGACTCTATTCTCAGAATTATGACTTTATTCTCAGAATAATTCTGACTTTAAAACTCATAATTATGACTTTATTCTCAGAATTATGACTTTAAAACTCATAATTATGACTTTATTCCGAGAATTCTGACTTTAAAACTACAAATTCTCACTTTAAACTCAGGATTCTGACTTTATTCTGACTTTAAACTGAGAATTATGACTTTATTCTCAGAATTCTGACTTTATTCTGACTTTAAACTGAGAATTATGACTTTATTCTGACTTTAAACTGAGAATTCTGACTTTATTCTCAGAATTCTGACTTTATTCTGACTTTAAACTGAGAATTCTGACTTTATTCTCAGAATTCTGACTTTACAACTCAGAATTCTCTGACTTTAAATTCTCACTTTCCTGTGTGGCCCTAATCCCCTTCGGTACATTTTAAACATGTTATTAGTGATGTAAAATCTCCATTGTGACAGTAATGAGAATGTCATTGATAACACGTGGTTCCCCAGAGAAGAGAACCTGCCCTCCGTCCTCCTGACGTGTAATTTGTCACTCATGTGTCCGCAGAAGCTGTCACTGCCGTGGAAAAATGACGGCTCAGCCCGGTTTGCATCAACCTGCTTAATCAGAGGGTGGTGGTTCACTGCCACTCACTGCTTTAATAAAAGTATGTTTAGTGACGGGTGACGTGACAGACGCTGCCGAGCGCGAGGAATCAGATCAGCGTTTGATTAACTCTGTAAATATAGTGGCTGCAAAGTTTGACATGAGAAGTGAATTTTAACCCTTTAACACCGAAGACTCAAAAATGTCCGTAAAACTATAAAAGGGTCAAAAAACGTTCAATATCTGGCAGTTATTTACAATTTACTGCTTTAAGTTAAAATAGTGTATTAACTGTTTAAATTGAAATAACACCAAAAAAACACTGTAGTTGTATATGAGCACCATATTTTCAGTGGTAAATTTGAAATTTGAAGAGTATAAAACTTATTTAAAGGAACAATTTCTTGAGTTTCTTGAGTCTCAATGGCCAAAAACAGGCCAAAGAATTAACCATAGATTGAATTTGACCTCTAACTTCTCGTAATGCAAATGAACCTGTTTCAATTTGCATTAATTTATCACGTAATGTTTACTTACAGTCTGCAAAAACTTAGATCTGTTCAAAATACCATTATTGTTTATGTAATTAATGATATACTGGTGAAATAGTCTGAATTTCACTTCATTTTTTGCTTATAGTATTTAACAAAACTGTGTTTAAAATACCTTAAAAACAATATTAATGTACATTTTTCTTTTGTTCTATTGGCGCTTTTTAAGCTTTCTGGATCAGTGGTTCTCAAAGACTGGGTCGAGGACCCACAGATGGGTCACGAGAGATATTTCTTGGGTCCCAACTTAAAAAAAAAAAACATATTTTGGCCAAAAATATCTTGAAAATTATTCATTTACTAATACAAAATATTAGGTTGCATTATGCACAATTTGCTCTTGAAAAGATTAAACAAAGAATACAGATTTTTTTTTTTTTTACACAAATACAACAATTAGTTTAATTTAAAGAAAATGGAAACCATTTTTTTAGAAGAGGTAGAATAAAAGCAAAGAGATATTACATTTATTTAAATAATATTTATAATATAGCAATTAATATTGTTCTATAGTTAGTATAGTATTTGGTGAGTATTATTGTGATTATTGCTTATCTTGTATTTACATGCTATACTCTGAGTGACCTTCCTATTGTCACTCCTTCATTTTGTGCAGCAGAGATTTTCTCCTCTCTTCTAATAATCTAGAATACATAATAATATAATAATGAAGTTAACACGTCCTTAAGAAGAAGGTCATTTAACAGACAATCACACTCACACCGACTGTTCCTCTGTTTTTTCATAAATGGGATCATGGAGTCACAGACATGCTGCCGTTCGTTCTCTTCATAAAAGAAGCCGTTGCTAGGCAACAAGCCTCACCCTTTCACAACAAGAAAAGAAGAAAAGAAGAAGTGTCTGAGTGCATTTGTCCGCAATATTAGTTTGTCATTTACTTAAGGAAATTGCTAAATGTAACCAGGATGGGGGTTAATTATTCCCTGCACACACACACTGGTTTCCAGGACTTCAGAGGACACTGCATTGACTTAAATATGTCATAATACTATATTTCGCACCACGGAATTTTCTAGTTCATGATTCAAACTTGTTCTGGTGCTTTAGTTCCATGTTTTCCAAATATCAGAAGAGGAATTCTTATCACGTAACACAAACTTAAACCTCAGTGTCCCTCTGTATCCGTCCCCAACCAAGCAGGTGATGGATTCCGCTATCTTCGTGCGCGACGGGGGAGTTCAGTGTGAGAGAGCAAACCAATTGGAACTGACACCAGGTTCCCCCTTCTCCGGGGGAGCTGGACGTTATCTGGTTGTGGAAGGAGTCGTAGTTTATTATGTTTACACAGCTCAAACACCCTGGAACTTCAGCCGCTGTCCTCCGTCCATCATGGTTTTACAACGCTAGCTAGGCTAACGTTTTTTTAAGTGCAGTCAGAACTTCTCTGACGCACTGTTTCTATCATTTGACTTTAAATGGATCGGTCCATCACATTGACTTTGTGCCTCAGTTAAAGCTGACGTTGTCTAACCATCACTGACTTGTTGTTTGTGGCGTGCTAATTCACACACACAAACAAAATTAAGCACAAATAGCCTTTGCTCAGGGCCCCTAGCTCCCAAACTGTGGTCTCTGGCTACGTCTGTTCAACTGGCAAATAACTGCCCACCAATTGAAAAATGTGCGTTATATTGGGTTGGGTACCGTTCATAACTCGCTATCTGGAATTCAGTACCGGTACCAAACGGTACCTTAGTTCTGTCCTTTAAAATGTTTTTCAGTTGTAAATCAAAGTTTCTCAGTTTCAGTTTTTTTATAAAGAAGATTTCAGAACAATAAATAATAATAATCAGCTGTGGACTGTGAGCTTACCGGCCACGGCTAACGCTAGCCACAAACAGCAGGCTAACGACAAGCAAACACTTTTTGAGGATTCGAAGCCAGAGGGTTACCGCGTTCGCGGCTCTCTCTCCGGGGCAACAAAAAAAGACATGCATATGTTGGTAGCTAGCGGTGCAACAACTAGCTAGTATTTACTACTATTTGTGTCGTAAAATAATACATTTGAGCGATGTCTGCGTCTAACTTTGGACCACTTACGGCTCGGCGTTATTGCTGTCGTGCTCTTGTAGTCTCGCGACGCGTAGCTCTCACATTCTCGCGTTCTCGCGCACTCTCCCAGACATTTCGAGTACCGAAATTTGGCGCCAATTCATTAAAAGTGAACCGATACCCGGTAGTACCGACGGGCTTCAGTACCAAGTACAAAACATACTGAAGGCTTTCAGTACCCAGCCCAAGTGTTATCTTCTCTTAGCTCGACACAAGTATCTCATTAGGGAGTCGCACAGCAATCAGAGCTGCTCAAGACCAAATTTTTGGTCCAGATTAGCCTAAGAATTAGGAAGAAAGATGATTTAGAAACTGTCACAATCATCTCTGGGGTTTACAGTGATTTTACTCATTCAACAAAAGCCACACCGTTAGCTAAGTGACACAGAGTGACCACAGGAGGCAGCAGTAGAGCAGCAGCTCCTGTGTCCATACAAGTGTAAATTTTTTCTCTATGGACTTTGGTGCACGACTTCAGTTTCCTGTCAGAAAAGGAAGTTTAACGTCAAGATAAAGCGACAAACATATTCTTGTAGCTGTAAGTTGGTGTAGATTTAATAAGTAGGTCATTTGATGCCTGCTCGTCTTCCTGAAAAAGGGATCTCAGAGGCAGAGTGCAGTTTGTAACTGACCCTGATGATGGGACCGATTGATGGTCATTAAACCATAAAATGCCTGCCAGGGTGGAGGAGATAATAAATCCCAGACGGACGGGGAAAGTGAAATTCAGCAAAACTAAGCCAAGGCCGGGACTGTAGCAGGCAGGGGTGAAGGCGGGGCTAGTGAAGGTCCAGATGATACACCTGCATGATGTTCAGATTCAGAGTACGTAAAGCCATGTCGATATGAACCGTGACAGCCTCATTTGCCGTTGTCTTAAAAAAACAAAAACATGAGAGCACTGAGCTGAGGCCTGTGTTTCCGCTTATGGCGCTTTTCCACCGGCCCGACTTTAAACGGCACTACACTACACGACACGGTTTAGCGAGTGTTTCCACTAGCGTAGTACCTGGAACTCGGCACTATTTTTAGTACCTGCGGTGGTGAGGTTCCATTCGTGGTGCCGGTACTATGCGCAGGTACTATGCGCTGATTGGTCAAAACTGCCGGTAACTGATTGGCCAGAAGTGTCGTCACTGGGTGCGTCATGAGCGCGACATAAAATACAGGATGCAGGAGTCTATTTCACCATTTTTCGAAAAATAGTAGCGCGCAAATACTTCGACATGGCGACTCTGCATAAGAACACTCCATGGTCCAACGACGAGGTCCAGACTGTCCTGTGTTTAATCGGAGACGACAAAATACAGAGAGCTGGACGGAGCCGCCCGTAACGAGCAGGTCTTGCCGGGAGTCGATGTCCGCTCACGGCGTAACACAGCAACTCCGATAACTCTGCACACGCCAACGGTAAGTTTTTTATTTTCAGCCTAAGAGCAACGTTTAACTACTGCTGAGAATAAACTCGCTTAAACAAGACATTATAAAAGTAACATCATGTGTGTCGGTAATCTCTGTCCGTCTGTTTACACGAGACAACGTAGTTGGCTAGCTAGTTAGCAATGTCGCTATTAGGTGCTCAACCTACAACAAAACATTACGTAAACCTGTAAAAGAAACCAGATTTGTACAAGTCATGAATTAGACTTACTACCGTGTAACGTTTTGTCTTTGCGTGTTAAAACAGACTAGACCAGAATATACAGTATGGGTTCTATATTTACATTATAGACAGAGAATGAGCATCGGATATTATATGTCTATATTACACTTTTGCAAAAAGACAGTATATTGCACATGGGATGAGGAGCCTGGTTATATGTTGTCTACTGAGAGCTAACAGCTGCAGGGAGGAATAAAGGATAATAATAATGATAAAGCTCCTTCATTTAGGGTGTTTCAGTCTGTGGCTGAATATATATATATTGTTATGCGTGTAATTACAGCGTATGTATACACTTCTTTTGTTCAAGAATCCCATTCCATATGTGAGGAGTGTTCATCCACCCCAGCAGAGCCATCAGCTGCTTCGTTATCGGGGGCACCAACTTCGCCACAGACCACAGATCTGTGCAACTGGTAAGAAATAATAAACATGATTTACAGCATTTGTGTATTTCCTTAATGGTTTGATTAATAACCCCTTTTCTCTTCTCTATAGTGTTATGTAGGGAAGAGAAAAAGAAGCACACAGCTGTCCTCGCAGAGCTTCAGGTGGAAGATGTTCAGTAGCAGGAGTGGAACCGGACACAACGTAACCGCCACATCACGAGAGTGCTGCGTTCAACCACGCATTCCTTTGAGTGATTGGGCAGCTTGTCCAGGCAATAGGTGGCAGGAGCATGCGACCTATTTCCTCCCTCCTGTCCTAGGACTCCACCACCTATGTACAGTTTATTTGATTTGCTGTGCAATTTAACTTTGGTTTGTTGTGTTTTTTTGTTTGAATAAACAACAATGTGACTTATGTGATTACGTCATGCGTATTTCTTTTCTTTTAATTGTGGCAGCCTTTACAAACAAAACGTATACAGACAAAAGGAGACATCTCTGCAGAAAGTACAAACTTTTATTTGTAATTCAGTGAAAAACAGTACAATAATAAAGCATTTTACAAATTCACAACAAGTGACACATCAGGCCCTCACCTACATCTCTGCCATCCTCTACACCCTGTGCCACTGCCACCACAGGTTCAACCACTGTAGCTGCTGTGTGTGCATCTCATTCAGTGTCATAGGTCTCACCATGATTTTCACACAGGTTATGCAGAGCACAGCAGGTCATCACCACCATGGATTTCACCAGCTGGACATCACAGTCATTCCTTTTCAGGAGTGACAGAACCATCTGAAACACACAGGCAGCATGCTTACGTTAATACCAGAATACCAAAAATAGAGATTGCTTTCGGTCATTACTACGCTGTACAATTGTACAGTACTATGTAGAAGTCTGAGGCCACCATTAGATTGTTGCTATAATGACAATAGAGGATCATTATTTCTATTTCACCATACTGGAACACAATCAGAATATATGTATGCAGTTTTTTGTTGTTTTAAAAAAAACATCCTCTACAGGTGTCCAGTATTTAGTGTGATCGACCCTTACACTTGAACAATAACACAACTCTGTTAATACTGGAGTGGAACCTTAATTAATGTTTCTGGTTCAAGACATGCATGAGTATTACATACTCAAAAAAACAACATCGTTTCTGCACAGTACTGTATATGAGCTAGTTAGCGATAGCAACTATATTAGCTTACCCTCACTCGTCGTCTCGTAACATCTCATCTTCAGTTTCATGATGTATGACTTCCCAAACTTCTCTGTACTCCTCCACAGTATTTCTTCTTGCCGCCTGTAGCTTTTTCTGGCGATCTTCTCTTCTGTGTGTGAACAAATGCCACAGACCGAGCAACAGAACGAGTACACGTCCGTCATTGTTTATATGCGTGTGTGTCTCGCGTATAAGACGTCATAGCAGTTTCGCGCAGCCGGGTTGCAGCCGTGTTGTGATAACCACGCCCACGTTGAGAAGGTACGTTCTCTGTAGTGGAAACACAACTAAACCGTGCCGTTTCGTGTCGTGTCGCTCAGTGCCGTGTAGCCCGGAGCTAGTGGAAAAGCGCCATTAGTCTTCTGAGGCCACGCTACCTCGACGACACCTCAACGAGACGAGTTTCTTTTGTCGCGTTGGAAGTTGTTTGTTTGCAAAAATAGAGCGTCCCGTTCTTCTTCTGTGTACCCAGATCTCTGTCAAAGTCGTGTTCATATTTGCCTTTCTCAGACAAAGCGGGAGACAAGGCGAAGGCGGCGAAAGATAACAAAAAAAACACAAACCCTGGCAGCGGGCCAACACGCCACATACGGCGCGCTCATTGTTCACCGGGACACTTTGCAGTCTGTGTGAGGCGTCGCGGTGTGTGCAATGAATGATGGGACAATAAAGCAGCGTGCTACTGCTGCTGCCGGGCGGCGTGCTAATGCGTGACAGCAGCAGTGATGGCGCGCTGCTCTGGAAAGAAAGGTTGCGCTGGAGAAAACACAGAGAGAATCAGAAGAAGATCACAGTATTTTTAGCTGCGTGTAGTTCTGAGGTAAAAAAAAATTACATTTTCATTCTCAACTTTTGTTTGTAGCAGCGTTAAGTAGCTGTTTTTCATTTTAAAGCTGTAGTACGTAACTTTTTCTGTACGAATAAACGTTGAAACAACGGTCAAGTAAGTCTATCCACTCTGCACTACTCTCTCTGTGTTTGTCAGGATAGCTGTGTTTTGTTTACGTGTCTGTGGAGACACAGAGTGAGGCTAGCGAAGGGGAGTTGCATACTGTAGCTTTAAAGCTGGATCACGAGGAAAAACAATTCATCCGAGCGTCACCGGCTCGTTCTCTCGAGTGGCTGTGCGTGTCCAATCGTGTGTGTGTGTGCGTGTAGTGCGAACGAGGTTGCGCTTAAGTTTAGGACGGGAGTGGGGGACATAACACAAGTGCTACACAAATGAAGACGGCATCTCATCCAGTCAGGATCACTGTACTTCACTCTGGTGGACACCTAACAAGCGCAGGTTCAAAAACCTGAGTCGTCTGGTGAGTGGCGACAGCTGAGAGTCTGCTTTTTTTTCTTTTTTTTTGCCCCTCATTTTTATTATCGCTGTTCTGATGGTCAATAATGGACATTACAGCCATGTTTTTTGAGCCTAAAATGAAGTAGTACAGTGTAGAATAGTTTACACCCCCGCATTGCTGCTGTTGCTGCTGATGTAAAAAAAAAAACAATTAGTCTAAAAAATTAGACATGTGGACCTCGACAATCGACTCTAAAAATGTGTGAAATTCCCATCCCTAGTTAACACGTCAAAGGTGTTTAACGGCGTTAACACACGTTAATGCATGACACGTTTCCATGACGGCTGACCGGAAAAAGACATGCGTCGCGTCATGTTTACGTGACTCCCAATTGTTAAAATGATTCTCTAAAGTAACGCTAAACTTTAAAAACAGAGGCACACATATACAGTACACAGATACGCTGGTTATTTGTCAGCGCAGCTCTTTTCCTTTAATAAACAGAATGCTCCAGTTCCACTGTAGGCACGCTAACCGGCGCTAAAAGGAGCTAATGCAGCTAACGGAGCTAACTGGTCCAATGGTGCCTAGACTCCGGTGTAGCGGCACATAAAACATGACGTCACGCGCGTCTTTTTCCGGTCAGTCATCATGGAAACGTGTCATACGTTAACCTTTTGCACAGCACTCATAAAATCACCAAGTTAATGTGAGAATAATAAGGATTATTCATCAGTGTAAACCACTTGGAATAATAACATGGAACCCAAACCTGAATTAGCATCAGCTTCAACCATCACTCATTGGTTTTAACAACCTTAGCCTGACAATTTCATCATTTATTTTTAAAAATAATGATGAAACAAAGACTCATATGGAGTAAAAATTAACTTTTTGAGGTGAAAGTTGACAGAACGCTCCCCAAAGATACTCCAGTAGAGTCACACAGGGTTCATTACATCTTGGATAATCCCATTTATTATCCCATGATTGTTGACAATCTCTCAATCTGTGAAAGGCTCTGCCCACATTGACGTATGTTTTCCATGCTTTTATTGTCCAGATTTACCGTTTTAATCCATGATTAATGAGTCAAACTTTGCACTAAATGTCAGTGGCGTGCGGTGGTGAAACAATCAGCAGCAGTGATCGACATTAATGCGAAAAACATATTAAAAATTCACATAAATATAGTTGGAGAGAAAAACACTCAAATAATAACAATAAATACATTCTCAAATGCCTCATGAATGAATGAATGCAGGCTTTATTTTGAACATAATATACACTCCAAATTGTGGAAAAAAAAACTACAGCCGCAAAACTTATCACCAACTAATTTGATTCTCAATAAATCATCTTACATGTTAAATAAGCAAAAATGTCTAATTATTTTCTGGCTTCTTTGCTTGTTTTTGAACACAAACAGAACTTGCGTTGTCAGAAAACAACACAAAAGATTCAAATTCAGCGTCTTATCTCAGTCAGGCAGCTTCCACATGTAAATGAGCAGCGAGCCTGAGTGGACATTACTGTAAAAGTAAGCTGCTGTATTTATTCTATTTTCTGTATTCTTTAGTTTTAAGCAGTAGACTCTTCAGGGTCTTAGCCACACTCAGGTGGAAAGATCAATATCAATTTCAGCTGAGAGACTCAGAGAGAGGAGAGAGCTGCTCTTCTTTACTCCTTTTAAAAGCTTCCTGTTGTCCTCACCTGCCCCCGGTGGTTTCTCCAACCATTACCAGCCCACTGACTGAAGTGGGTGTTTGTGTGTCATTCACACATATATACATATAAAGTATAAATTAGATCTTGACAAAGCCTCTCAGTTGTTCAAAATTCAACGTAGGAGGATTGCCAAACCATCTCGAGGGCTGGATGAGTATCAAAGACAGAAGCTCCTGTTTCTTTATAAAGTTGGTCAAACACACAAACCCTGGAAGTATCCACTTCTCTGGATCTTTAGGAGCATGAATCCATAAAGGAAGTACTAAACTCCATATATGAAAACTATAGGAAGACGTCCATATGGTCCGTGATCATGTGGACGCCCAGAGACATTTAAACATGCTCTATTTTCAAAGTCTTCTTCTTCTAATAGTCATTTCTGTCAGGCTGGGGTTATTCAGCGTTCCCCAAGGGTCCTTGGTTTGTGAAGTTTTGATAAGTTTGTGGATTTGATAAAAGTTATGTTAAGTTGATATTTAGGTAAATGTCTCCCCTTGTTTGACACCTACTGTTTCACGTCCTGCATTGCTTGATGTACGTGGACGAGGCCTGGAGTCATAATTACGAGAACAATTATTAGAACAATAAGCGAGTAAAATTACCAAATAATTACCAAGCTCTCCAATGGATGTTGCCCTTCTGTCTTAAGCACATTCGGTCTTTGAATTTGGGCAAATTGGTCCTGGAAAGTTCTTGAAAAGTCTTGAATTTGAATTTGGATGGCAAATTCACAATCACAATGTTTCATACCCTGACCTACGAAGCCTATGCAGGACAAACGTAGAGTCAGAATTACTAGCGGTGTCGTCTCTCTCTCGGCCAATTAATTACCAAGATCCCCAATGGACGCCATGGACTAAGATGCTCGTACAAGTTGCCCTTCCGTAAGCAAGCTTAAGCAATTCGGTCTGAATTTGAGGAAATTTGGTCCTGGAAAATCCTTGAAATGTCTTCAATTTGGATGGCAACCAAGGTGTTGGGTTCCTTGGTATCACAGTGTTTCATGCCCTGTGTTGTTTGATGTCCGTAGACCTGAGAGCAACTGACGGCGTGGTCCTGGGAAATGAAAACAACCTATTAATTACCAAGGACAGATTCCAAGGACAATCACTTGTCCAATAAAAGTGGACACCAATGGATGAAGATGCCCTTCCATCTTGAGCACATTCAATCTTTGAAATTGAGAAAATTGGTCCTGGAAAATCCTTGAAATGTCTTGAATTTGATTGCAACCAAGGTGTGATAACCCTGGTTCTTCATCAGAGTACGAAAGTTTGTTCGTCTCAGTTCCGCTCATCATCATCCTCCTCCCTCCGTTCACTTCAAAGTTCTCCAGCGTAACCCAAAGCTTCTCAACGCAGCTCAAGGTTCCTCATCCTCATCCCTCGCTTCCCAATGTCCCTCTGGATTCCTTCCCTCTCCCAGAGCTCCTCCCGTCTTCCCCAGTCCCTGATGGAGTGACCCAGTCCCTCAGTCCCCAACGACAACACTTGTTTCTTGAACTGGCTGACCTGGGGCTTTCATGTTTTACCTTTATTACCTCTTTATGTGAGAATATAAACATAGTAGAAGAAGAATAAGAACCGTTTGGCTGATGCAGGAACCTGACAAAGAAAGTCGGTAAAAAAAAAAAAAGAAGCTTTGAAAGTTTTGGCCTCAGCTGCGTCAATATTTATCACAATTCCTCAAAGTAAATGGACAGGAAACTTGCAGTAAACGCATTATATATTGTTTCCATGACAACTCGACAAGTCTCAACAGTATATCAGCATCATGATGGAGAGAAGCATGAAAAACAACATCACAACTTTGCTTTAATTACCGTTTGTTTACATTGAGTCAATCGTGTTGCAATGAACCCGTTAGAAAGCGAGCTTTTAGACATTAAATGTAAATGCAAATTTTGCTTTGCTAAATGTTGGCGATTCAAGCTGATCTATAGTTCCCCATTGGTGGCTTTGATTCTTGTGTCGGACGTCGCGCTCATGATTCTTCCAGTGACGACACTCTCTGACCAATCAGCGGCCGACAGTCTGTTTACGTCACATTTTTATTATCGGCTCAGTTTGCTTGCAACCTCGTCAGAACCTAGCCGAGTCGAGTATATGTACGATCAATTTCTGGGTTTCTGTTGCAAAGGTTTTTCCTGATTTCCTCTTTATTCCTCAGCAAAGTTTCCAGCACAGTTCATGACGGCTGCTTTTATAGTAAATCTTCCACTTGTGAACAAAGTCCACAGAGAATGAGTTTCTCTTCCCCCCGAGGCATCAGTAACTCGGGTGATTCATGAAAACGACACTGACGTGGTTTGTGTGTGTGTGCGTGTGCGTGTGTGTGTGTGTGTGTGTGTGTGTGTGTGTGTGTGTGTGTGTGTGTGTGTGTGTGTGTGTGTGTGTGTGTGTGTGTGTGTGTGTGTGTGTGTGTGTGTGTGTGTGTGTGCGTGTGTGTGCGTGCGTACGTGTGTGTGTCAGAAACCCGACTCTCGTGAGACACTGCCATACGCCTGCGTTAGCGTGTTGTCATTGCGTCACAGTTTCATCTCTGCACCTCTGCCATAACGACATAACTACATTCATCTGTCATGCAATATGAATGTGGTTACCCCGCCCCCGTTGAGGAGGAGCTATGAAGTCATAAATTACTATTTTTGGGGGGTTACAAGGGGTTAAATAATGACTAATCCTTTGGTCAATGTTACTTTGGGGTGCGGACAAAACAGGAAACCGCTCATTCATTCATTCATTCATTCATTCATTCATTCATTCATCTCGCTCTGCTTTATTTAGCCTCCAAAAAGCCACCGGGCTTGGAGTCAGAGCGGCTGGAAAGAGCATTAGACTCATCAGCCTTTTAACTGGAGGCACAATTGGTTTGGCTCATTTGGCAAAGCAAGACAATTAGAGTGGCCGAGGAGGCGATGAGACGGAGACACAAGAGCGAGGCCAACGAGTGTGGATGCAGGGAAGTGGAGCGCGGTGATTTAAAGCTCGGGGAAGGACGTTAAGGTGGAGGTTGCCATGAGGACAGGTCAGAAATAGAGTTTGGCGTGAGGAGGTGATGATTACACGCTTATTATTCACGTCCATTTCCTTCTGTTTCTGTTTCACTTTCAAGTTGTTTGATTTACACTAGGCCAAAGCCGAGCCGAGAACATCTAGAAACGTCTCGTTTTTGTCCACAAACCACAGTGACTCACTTTTTGAATGATTTCTTTGTTATTACGGAGCAAAGAAACCAGCAAATGTTCACATTGCAGAAGCTGAAAACCTCAGATAACTTGTTTTAAGGAGCGACTTACATGTGAACATGCATCCTGCACTTAATGGATCTAAAGATAGACCGTCGTCTTTTATGTCGGCCGTCTCCTCGTAAGCAAAGAGCTGAATCCCGTCCACAGGTGTCACAGAGCTGCAGAAAGCCTAAAGTACATTAAAGGAGAGGGGAGTAGAGTGAAGCATCTGTTGATCCATTTTATGTCTCTCAGATGAGATGGACTCACATTTCACAAAGTTGTTTTGAAACATTAATGCTGTCCTGGACAAGGAAAGGGGGACAAACTTGCATATAGATGTTACTTTTCACTACTTTTATGTCGTTAAAAGTAGTAGAAACTCTTCCTCACCAAACCCTATTGATAAAATTGTTGTTTTTTTTCTCACATGTCTCCAGCTCCATGTCTCCTGCTGCCTTATTTGACAAGTTTGTGCCACTTAGGATTAACCCGAATTAAGGATTTCAAACACAGAAATTGCCAAATAATGTATTTAAACTTAACTCACAGAAGCACAAGTGAATGAGCATGTCTGGTGTGTCTGATTTTATCAATGGACTTTGGTGCAGCTTACAAGAACTCTTAATTTGAGTTTCCTGGCGGGGAAAAACACAACCTAAAGTGGGAAATGTATTCTTTAAATATCATAGTTTTTGGCAGGCATTGATTTAGTGAGGTGAACATTTTGTAAAGTGGCTCAAATCTGTGTTTTTGTCGTGTCCTTGTCCATAGTTTGTGCTCAGTTAGAAATCTTTAATACTCTATGTTAAGGTGTTTTTTAAAACCTTTATTTCTGCGAGTGCTACCAAAAAAACATGACAGGAATAATCGTTATTCGCTATGCAGAGAGCAACATGCTGATATATGTCATTGATTTTTCTCAAAAGTGCTCAACCTGACATTTGATATGGTCGTGAAACTAATCTGGCATCATTGTCTCTGCTCTTTGTGGAAAGGGCAGGCAGATGAGAGCGTGGGCGGAGATGGATGGACAAAGTTACGTAAACTGCAACAAAAAAAAGCAAAGAAAGCCATTTTCATTAGTGCTAGCTGGGAGAATCAGCCCTCCCTCAACTGTCAACAATTAGTCTGAGTCAGTTGTGCGATAACGAGAGTGAACGTCTACACTGAGCGGACGTGTCCATATGGAAAGAAATGCGAGGCACAGATTGTTTCAGGAAGAAAAAGCAGTGTGACAGATTTAAAAATCAATAACATTTGTGTAATTATCGCAAATACACAAGATTATCTCGTTCCAGAATCCACTTTATTTGTTTTTTGTTGGTTTTTGCCTTCAGGGAAAGAGAGAGAGACATAAAGAGAGAGTGATTAGTGGCACTAAGGGAAACCGGGCTCTTCTTTTACTGCAAAGTGAGCAGCGTTAACGCCAGAAGGTGGAGGGGGCAAAAGGCCACGCTTCCACAGCTTTTAGGCTACTCAGGAAAAGACAAAAGAGAAAAAAGCCCACGGGGGAATGACAGCGCGGCGGGAGAGAGCGATAATCTGAGTCTGCAACAGCAGCATTCCTAAACGGTTGAATAACTGCCAGATATCAAAAGTAAAAGTTATAATTTTTTGACAATTCTACAGACATAAAATCTAAATAAATCTTCATAATATGCATTAAACAAAGAATCAGAAATCCATGAGTAAAAAGTAAGTGGCTGAAGTATTTTTTAATAGTATTATTTACTTTAAAATGTAGCGAACGCAGATTTGCAGCCTTGTGGTTCAATCCAATCCAATTTATGATTTCATGTCTGGATCATTTTATCCCTTTTTGACTATGTAAACAATAAGCCGTAATTAGGGCGAGTTAATTTGCGTTCGGCTGATTATAACAGCCATTTGGGTGATATTTAAATACGGCAAGTTTAATTTTGGTGGTAGAGTCGTCTGAGTGTTTATGGAAGAACAACAGGAGCTGTGATTAGATTTAAGGATGATGAAAAGATAGATAGATAGATAGATAGATAGATAGATAGATAGATAGATAGATAGATAGATAGATAGATAGATAGATAGATAGATAGATAGATAGATAGATAGATAGATAGATAGCTCTATCTATCTATCTAGTAGAACACAAAACAATAATAAGCATAAGAAACTTTTCATCATCCTTAAATCTAATCACTAGATAGCTATTTAGCTATCTGTCTTGATCTCTCTATCTAGCTAGCTATTTGTCTCTATCTCTCTAGCTAGATGTCTATCTATCTATCTATCTATCTATCTATCTATCTATCTATCTATCTATCTATCTATCTATCTATCTATCTATCTATCTATCTATCTATCTGTCTAGTAGAACACAAAACAATAATAATAATCTGTCAGTCTGTCTAGCTATATGTCTATCTATCTGTCTATCTATATAGCTATCTATCTGTCTATCTATCTAGCTATCTATTTAGCTATCTTGTTCTCTATCTATTTAGCTATCTGTCTCGATCTCTCTATCTATTTAGCTATCTGTCTCTATCTCTCTAGCTAGCTGTCTATCTATCTATCTACCTATCTAGCTATCTGTCTAGCTATCTATCTCCACTGTATTTTAACCGGAGCGATCATGGTGTAAGTATTTTGGTATAAAAAGGTTTTAAAAACCACTGCTGTATGTGATTCACACACTGTCGTGTTTTAAAATCACACCACACAAGAAGAGCAGTTTTTATAAGCGCCCTCAAACATTAGCAGCCATTTTTTGGTGTCTCTGTGTGTGTGTGTGTGTATTATTGGTGTTATGTTATTAGACACAGTCACATGACTCCATGTCCCGGTCATGGACAGTTGGTTCTGTGCACTTGTTGAATGTGCCGTGCCCCCGTTATTCCTTTTATGCGTCCGGTGTGTATATTCATCGTTTATTTACTTAAGCCGCGCGAGTCGGATGTTATGTAGCGCCGCCGCCGCTTATTTAATTAAAAAAAGTGGAAAATCAGCGGAATGTTTTGAAATCTGACTCGACCCCTTTTGGCAAGCGTCTCCAGCCACTGCTGCGAGAACGCAGAGGTCACATGGATTTTTATTTATTTTATTTTTTTTCATTAAAGTCAAGGCAGACGTCCCCGGACTGCGTCTTCTTCCATTTGAAAGTTTGCACATTAGCTGATGAAAAGGAGCGAAGATAGTTCAGACAGCAGTCTGTAAACAGGAGGCGCCGCCTGTTTTACTAATCACACACTGGTGCTGCATATCAAGTATGTATGGGATGTTCGGAGGGAGATGTAGCGTTGGATTAAACGCTGTTTCTCGCTGTCAGTCGTGCGGTTTGTTGCTTCTTTTTTTCTCCTCCCCTTTGATTTCTTTTATGTATTCCGAATCATCTCTCTGAAATGCTGCAGGGCACTTTTCATCCACCTTGCGTTTGCCTCAATCAATTTCCCCCCCAAATCTTTGTGCCGCCGTCGACATGCATTTACACCCCCGGTAAATGGCAAACATAATTGAAATGCACGTTCCTTTTTCTTTAAGGGGCAGCGACTGCTTGTTTTGTTCCAGGAAAAAGAAAGAAAAGAAAATACAAAATGTGTACATTTCTTTATTTCTTCCCTCCGTCAAGGTCACAGAGAGGTTTGTTGTGATCCAGTTGAATCTTTTCACTCGGCTGCCTTTATATTACAAAGTCAACTTTTATATTTTTGACTTCATGGACTCTGTTCGAACTTTTCGCTGTAGATGAAAATTCTTGTTTTTGGTTTCCCCCTTAAAAAGGGAATCATGGGTTATTTTCAGGGTTAGTGTGCTGAATGACTTCTTGATTAAGGAATCAAGCACGATATTATCGGACGTTGGCAAACATGACAAGATCCCACGTTATGACTCAAATAAAGGTGTGTTCCCACCACGTGGAACGCTTCAGTTTGGTACAATAGAGTACATATTTTTTGGCGTCTCCAGCCCCAATAGTTCCATTCTTTGGCACCTTTCCCCTGAGGTACCAGAGTAAAATGGTACAGTACAGTCATGGGTACCAGCTCCTTGACGTCTTGTTGAGACAAACTGGATGTCTAGATTAGAGTTGTCACGATACCAAAAGAAGTAACCACGGTACGATACCAGACAAAGTATCACGGTTCCGGGTAGTATCACGATACCACAGCCTTTTATTATTATTATCATTATTATTATTATTATGTATTTGTACAAGTTATAAATGCTTATTAATTACTTTTAATGTTGTTTGGCGCATGATAAACCAGGCTTAGCCAGGAGGGCGTCCGGGCCAGGAGGGCGTGCGGGCGTCCTGGGGACCAAATATAAATAATCAACATTGGATAACAAATCCACTGTCTTTAAAAAAAATATATTTGACAATAATGCTTCTTCTCCAACATAATAAACCATAGAGGACAAATTACTATAAGCAGGAACTTATTCCCTTATTCTTCAAATTATACATTTTAACGGTTATTTATTTTTGCTCAATTAGGAAAATGTATCGCTACATCTGCTGCGACATGATTATCTGAGAATATGATGTTAATTTAACTACAGAAGGAAGTAAATGACCCACGTATATATAAGTTATTGGCCCCAAGTGCTCGTGATATATCTGCAAAAACTGTAATATCCTGTATCCTTAAACTTTAAAGTTTGTCATTTAGGATGCATCATAGACAGAAATGGTTTCGGCGTGGCAGCCATTTTGTGTCACCATCTTTCTACAGTAGCTCGAACTAACGTGCAATTGGCCTTTTGAAGCAGAAGCTTAAAAACAGCTTCAAGACACATTCATATGATGCATAAACCAATAATTGAGAAGTGGCTTAGTAGCTGACGCCCTGGACAGGTCATCAGTCCATTTTAGGGAAACTCTACATGCACAGAAACCTCCTCTGTCTTGCTGTAAGGCAACAACGCCAGCCACTGTACCCCCGTGTATCCAGATGTGCATACCAGGAAAGTTCTTCCTCAAACTTTGGAGACGAACCTCTCTGTAACTGTTCCACAGGCAGTGACAGCTTTGTGTCATCTGTCTCCACACAACACTTTCCACCGTGAGTGTCTCCGTTTTCATTTTAAGTTCCATATGGAGCGACGTCTATAAGGTTCCAATCATCTCCACCAGTGTTCCTGCTCAGCTCGGCTCTGCAGAAGCTCAAACGTCGTCTCTGTGACTCTCAGGTGCAGTCTCTTTCTGTCTCAGGTCGGGTTATTGACTACTAAATAGACTGTGTATTCATGCGTCTGTACGGAGGGCTGTCACTCTCTCCATCAAAGCCATTTGATATACAGTTGTTGATCATGGAGGAATTCCTTTGCCGCTGGGAAATAAGAGCAGATTTGCATTTCAGAGAGCCAGATTTGCGAGGTAAGATGGCTTCAGGGATGTTCTCAGGTGTGTCGCTGTCATTTGTCGCAGGATAATCGGCATCATTCTTGAGTATTGTGTCACAGAGGCTCAGTGTTTGCCTGTGATTACAGAAAAACATGTTGGTAAAAATGGAAATAAAAGCAGAGGAATGTGATGTGATGGATGGATGAAGGTTTAGCTACAGGTCCAGGAAGGACCTGCTGTTGTTCTTTAGCGCTCTGCGTGCAACGTGACGATAATGTGCAGGACATTAATCATCCTGCAGAGGGTCTACGATGCTTTGAGATGCAGGAAATGAGAGAGTGACTGGAGAGACGCGAGGTCCGCACATGGTTTACAGCTGCGATAGTTGCACCATCAACCTTTTGCTTCTTGGTTTATTTACGTCCTCCCGCCTCTGCATCACACCACTATTTCTGGTATCACACATACTTTAAAGGGCCAGTGTGTTAGAAAGACTCAGTCAGGAACGTCAGTCTGTCTGCGTTAGATCTGTCCAACTAACCCCAACCATAACTATAAAGGCCACATTATACTTCTCCGACTGCGTATGCGTTATCCGTCTGCGTCACCACGGAGACGCCTCGAGCATTTATACTTCTGCGTCGTGGTGACGGACACTCGCTGCAATTTCCCGCCCGATCAGTAGGGGTCGCTGCGCAAGGTTGTTGTGCTTCTGGCTACAGTGAGCAATGGCGTCCGAGAAAGAAAGAGAGAGAAAGACTGTTGTTGTTGAAAAAGTGGCCGTTTCTCACTTTTCTGTGTCACGGAACGCAGTTTTAAGATAATTTGAGGCGAGAAATTGGCCATTTAGAGTCTAAACATGTGCTGTGTGTGTTAAGATATGACGTATTTATAGTTCGGCAGCGGCGTTATCGGCGGGGATCAGCTCCGCCTCTGTCAGGACGCCCGGAGCGCACTGAGAGCCGGCACAGAGCAGCTTAGCTCAGCCTGTCCTGAGGACCAATCGCAGCTCTTGCCGTCTCCGTAGTCCCTTGACGGAGTGACGGACACTTAAAAAATATTTCGTGCAGACGGAGACGACGCAGAGGCTCTTCGACAGTCTCTGCGTCGACGCAGAGTCTCTACGTAGCCTACGCAGAGCACTTTACGCAGAAGTATAAATTGGGCTTAACCCTAACCCAAACCCTAGCCTAACCCTGGACAGGCTTCAAGCCTGGCACGGCTCCAGTATGTGGTGTATTGACTTTTACATTCCTTAAGAACGCGTACTCTCTTCTTCTGTCTGTCAAACTGTTGACTTGCTAGGCTCCATATATTGACATATTCAAATATTGAATGGGCACTCATGGTTCCAGCAGTCCTGTGACCCTCATGTGGAGAATAAAGCGGTAGAAAATGAATGATTGATCAATCAATTTCTCAAACTTGGACTAACTCAGTTATTACTGATGCATTCACGTTCAAACTGGCCGTGTTAGCTTTAGCTTGTTCCACAGCTACTGCCCCCTGGGCTTAGACGTGGGCAGAACAGAAGTCAAACAGAATCAAGACAAGGAGTCAACATTTAATGCTCTGTCAGTTTAAAGAATAATAATTTGAAGTTAATTATTGGTAGAAAGAGAGGTAATGACGCTCAACATGGTACCGGCTAGCCGCCAGCTAAAGAAGTTTACGTCTACAATGGTCAAAGAGTGTTGTGCCAAACTGTAGATGAGTTAAAAAGAATTAAAGTAGTAGTACTGAACGATTCTGTGAACAAATCTTTTTAAATCGACTCATTCTAATGATTCAGTTACACCCAAAACTACGCTAGCTTCTGTGTTTGGAAAACTACGTTGAGGTAGTTTCATGCAGCCGTGCTATGGTGACTCCGCCCACATTGAGGAGGAGCTATGAAGTCATGGAAATCAATTTGACTGATAACAAACCAAGTAGAGCCGAGCTCGAAGTGTATAATGGAAGCACCATAAGGGTGCAAGGACTACCCAAAAGCATCAGGGAACTACGGTGGCCTTCACAAACCAGAAAGGATGATGTCAAAACACAGACTCTGGCTGGTTTGTCCATTTGGGCTTCTGTAGAGACATCTACAATCTTTAAAACAGAAACAACCTTTGTTCTAAAGTCGTGAATGGTCCAAACACAAACTTTTGGCCAGAATCTAAAGTTTCTGGCCAATAAATCTCCCTGAATGTTACTCACTGTACCTTTTTATTGATCGGGTTGTCGTGAACGGCGTTCGCAAACACGTGACCTTTACGCTCCCCCGGCGCTCGAGGTCGTCTCGCAGACGTCGATCTCATTGTGGATGCAGCCGCGGTCCATGTCGAGGCTTGTGCAAATATTCTCCTAATGTCATCAGTTTATGAGACATTTCATATTTTAAACGGCCTAAGTTGGGGCGGAATTATAATGCAGTTAACTTGTCGCCGTTGGAAAGTCCTTGAGCGTGACTTTAAAGCCCGTAAGTGTCAGGGATGGCAAACTTTTAATGTGTCGTCTTCTCGCCGTTTAATCATTGTCAGAAATGAGGGAAAAGCAGGTTATTACTTCGTCTCCTCTGTCCCCGAATATTTGATGAAGTCAAAGTGAGTCGTGTACAATCAGTTTATATTCATAATGAGTTTTTGTACAGTGGACAAATAGCATTAACGGGCTTTTAAAAGTGTCTCTGTATTTGGTTGTTTCCTTATATTCACCTCTGTTTAGGTCAGATCTCTTATCTGGAGCTGTTTAATGCCTGTAGAATAGAATTGTATTATATTTATTAAGAGAAATCAGCAGCTGATGAAACAAAAGCATGAAAACTACGGCAGTATAAGGAAAAACCTTATTTAATGGTTATTCTTACCCTTATTTATACAGCTTTTATTTAAATGCTTCATTCATATGGAAATTTTATGTGTTAGGACCTTTATTAAATTTATTTGTTGGACCTTTCATGGATT
Organism: Microchirus variegatus; assembly: GCF_963457635.1. NCBI lineage: Eukaryota > Metazoa > Chordata > Actinopteri > Pleuronectiformes > Soleidae > Microchirus > Microchirus variegatus. Next base: position 28,529,415 of record NC_139806.1, on the reverse strand, counting down.
AGATGCTTAAAATCTCATGTTTACCTTTTATAAATGTGAATTTTTTTTAATTTGTACTCAAAAATCTTCAAAATCTTTTTGTCTTTTTTGTTTTATCTCTTCGGCCTCATTAGTCTCATGTTTGAAGGTTAAAGCGCGGCGCTACGTTAAGCTTTCACACGTGTGCGAGATCCTCGCGCCGATATGTTTAATTCAAAGGCTTTTATGAGCAGATGCTGCTCCTTTGTGATTTTTAATTTATTTATTTACCGTGAAGGCATCATTCCTGTTGCTCTGTGTGTGTGTGTGTGTGTGTGTGTGTGTGTGTGTGTGTGTGTGTGTGTGTGTGTGTGTGTGTGTGTGTGTGTGTGTGTGTGTGTGTGTGTGTGTGTGTGTGTGTGTGAGATTCCCCCAGAGAAGGATAGCGTTTCTTTTACACCGGCTTCTGAGAAAGAGACAGAGCTATAGTTTTACTCAGAGCTGTCCAATATGAAACGGAAGTTCCTCAGGGGAAAAGTGGAGAACATCAGGAGCGATGACACCATCCTCCTCCTCCTCCTTTGCTTGAAAAGATCTTTGAATTGAATCTGCTTTTGTTGGCACCTTGAAGAGAAGCTCAGTCCTCTGCGTTTCACTGATCTTCTCGTCCAGGTCCTCCTGAACTTTATGTATCTCACCTGACCTTTGGCCGGATTATTATTATTGTTATTATTACGATCACTACATTTGCATAAAGTGACTTGGACTGCGGTCACGGCCTGGACTCTCCCCCTTCCCCCTCTGCGTCTGTTGGCAGGTCTGTTGACTTCCACTCACTGTATCAAATAAATTGGACAATGGCCATTTCCTCAATTGCCTCCTCAGAAAGGTTCTGGCTCACCCAAGGGGTCTCCTGCTCCATGGCCGCCACTGATGGGAAAGACTACTTAGAATAATTGTCCTCTAAAAGGAAGTGTGTGAGTGTGTGAGTGTGTGTGTGTGTGTGTGTGTGTGTGTGTGTGTGTGTGTGTGTGTGTGTGTGTGTGTGTGTGTGTGTGTGTGTGTGTGTGTGTGTGTGTGTGTGTGTGTGTGTGTGTGTGTGTGTGTGTGTGTTCTTGTATTTGTTGCCTCTTTAGGACCTTTTTCAGGACCTAACGTCCTCATGGAGACCAAAACCTGGTTTGAATTGTGGTTAGAAATAAACTAGTTATGGTTAAGAGCAGGAAAAGTGTGTGGAAATCCTCACTAATGATGTTGTACAAGAGTGTTTGTGTATGTGTGAGAGAGGAGGAGGAGACAATTGTGCATGTTCAAAGCTTATGTGTGTGTCAGGATTTATGGAGAACATCTTCAAAGCGGGTGTTGAAATAAACGCAGATTTTCGTCTTACGACACTGACTTCTATTCATTTAGACAGTCAAAAACAAGCCTATTCCTAACCAGTGACTTCTTAACCTTAACCTTAACTTAACCACAATTCAAATCTTAGCCCCAAACTGAACCAGTTCCTCAGAAAGGAGGTTCTGTGTCATTCAGACCAGGTTTTGGTCTCTATGAGGACTTCTGGTCCTGATAAGGTCAGTGTTTATGTCAGAAAGGTCCAAAACGACTCTAATTTCCAGTTACAAATGGTGGTTTCACCAAAATCACAAATTTGGAGGCTTCAGGTTGAAATAAACCAGTGCGTTCTGAACCTTAACCTAACCACAATTCAAGTAGCCGTACCACTTAGCCTTAAACCTTAACCAGTTCTGCCACATTAGGACCATGAGAACTTCTGGTCCTGACGAGGTCAGTGTTTATGTCAGAAAGGGTCCTAATGAGCTAACAAATACAAGTACACAAACACGCACTTGTGTGATTGACAGCTGGTGTTGTCCAACAGGAGCACTCGTTGCTTAGATAACGGCTCTAATTTCCAGTTGCCAACATGGCTTTGCCAAAATCACAAATTTTGGAGGCAACATAACAGGAGTTCAGATTCTTATGGAGGTGACGTCATGACTGGTTACCATTTAGTTATATTAAGATATAATTTAGATAAACTAGAACAAGATATGTTCACATTGTTATCACTTAGTCGCAGTCACTTCATCAGGATGTGAGCTGAAGCTCATGATCTCGCTCTGCTTCCCAACGTCATCCAACCAAGAGAGGGACCAGAAGTTCATATTGTGTGTCAAGAATTAGTCTTCAGTGTCAGTTTTTCCCAATATTGTGCAGCCTGGAAGCAAATATACAACATTTAGAGTTTGCTCAGCTGCTGCTTTTATCTGTTGATACATTCCTTCAACGCTTTCCACAAAACTGCAAACAAAAAACAAAGGATTCTCTGATTCCTTTTACAGTGTTGGGCTCAGTGTCAGGTTGTTAGCTCCACAAGGACATGACATGAATGAACTCTGGCTCTCTCTTTCTGTGTGTGTGTGTGTGTTCAAAGATGTTGCAGTTGATTTGGGTCAAGGTAAGCAACAGGTACAACCAGCTGAAGGGTTGGCAGCTGGAGGAGTCCATGCCAGCTGCAGCTCATTCAATTTACTGGGATTTGCATACAGTATTTCTATTTCTTACATGTCTTATCCAAAAAAAGTCAAAGTCAGCACTGAACATACCGGTGGACAGATGTTCCTTGCATTTATATGCTGTGGTTCCATCATGGTACAGTATATTTGGACAACAATAGAGGACATCCGGTAGCTCTTTTTTCCCACTCCCTTTGTTTGTCTCAACAACAAGACGTCAAGCTTTGTTTGGAATGGACTACGGCCGTTGAAGGAACACCGGTCGCCCAATCAGCTGACCATCATACCCTTACCTAACCGTACACTTTTACGGAAAACAATGGAATGGTTCAGGGTTGGTTATTTTGGTACTATTCCGAATGGAAACACGCAAAAAAAAATAACTAACTGAACCGTTCCACATTCCATATTTCCTTTCACCCCAACCTGTCTCGGCACATTTTTGAGCCTTGAGCATTTTGAGTTTTTTCCTCTCCACTGATGAACATTCTAAGTTAACTACAGTGCCGTGAGATAAACTATGTTGTGATTCGGCGCGATGTAAGTCCTGGAGAAACACCTGGATCAATAGTGAAAGCTATAGGCAGCCGCAGCCTTGGACACTTAGCATTATGTCCGTTTAGTCCCCGCCGTGAAGAGACTCGGAGCGTCCACCCTTTTTTTTTTAATGCAGTTAAAAAAACACACAAGAGGAAAATCAATAGACGCTGGTCAGAATCAGTTTAATTAAATCCGCGTTCTCACCTCATACACTTTACTGCCGGGGTTTGCATTCATCACAATTTAAGTCTCGATGTGTTCTCCTACTTCCCGACAGCGCCGAGAGTGCTATAGACGCCGTGTCTGCCAAGGTCACATCCAGACGCAACAGGAACATCAGTGTTATCTCACACTCGCAGTGATTATCAGTGGCAACAGTGCAGCAGCGATATCAGAGCACGTTATCCCATCTGTTCGCATCATCGTCAGATCACAGCGTTCATTTCAGACCATGTGTTGAAAGTCAATGTTTGAAAAGAAAAAGAAAAAAGCCGACATGTTCACAGCTGCTATCGTTTTTTTTATTATTCAAGTTAGTTTTGATTATGAAACATAGCTGAACTTTGACCGCCACTCAAGTGCTGTTGAGTTGGTGGCTTTCATACGCGGCTGTTTGGATCTGTGAATGCCTTCTCCAGATTCAAGGCGACTCGCTCTGTGTGTGTGTGTCTGCACGTTCAAAAGAAGGAAAATGCATTTCTTGGGTTGAGAAGTGCAAATACATAAAAGACACAAGAATAGAGATGTGATTTATTTCATTTTAAAATGAAATTATTCGAAATCTTATGTTTTTTTCTCCATTATTTTGGGGGTTAGGGTTATTTTGAGTGTTGTCTGACACAAGAATCAAAGCACACAATGCCGAACTGTAGATCGATTAATCAAGATTATTGGTTCATCTTCAACATTGAGCAAGGATATTTATAAAATCTCAATATTTGGGAGCAGAGTATATTAAGCGACAGTAATATATAGTAAATAATTGAATATTCATGGAAAACGATATTGCTGGATCTGTGTAGTGGGAAATGTCCGTTATAGAACTTTAGCTACAACAGCAGCTCTGTGAGAAGACTTAAATCTTAATCTCTGGACATTTTCTTGTTTTTTTTTCTTCGAGTTCTGAGTTCAAATTCTCATAAATTCTTCGCAAAATTCACAGCTCGTGAGTGTCCTGCGCCGTGCAGACGCTACCACCAGCTTGTTTTAACCCAGACTTTATCCTGGAAAGATCTTCACGGTATGTTCTTGAACTTTTCTTGACAGAACCCTCATGAATTCTCCACAAAATTCCACGTGAGAAGGTCTACTGCCTCCTGCAGGCTTCAACCCTGACAAATTGTCCGAGAAACATCTGTTTTGAACTGTGATCTTACTAAGTTTTTCATAAGTCAACAACAACCACAGTCATTGCTGTCCAAAAACAACAATTATGTGAGAACGCGAACATCAGTGAGGACATTTTTCTTGAACTGCCGGCCCCCTTTCCCAAATTTTCTCCGAAATTCACAGCGATCAAATGGCTTGAGTGAAGTTTGAGCCATCTCCTGCATTTTTCAAAAACACCTTAAAGTCGTTGCTTTGTTCCCTCTTTCAATGACTTTCCTCATTACTTCTGTTGAATAGTTCCATTTTTGTTGCTGTTGTTGTTGCACCAAGGTCGGTAAAAACATAAATGCCACATCTGTGTCTTTTTGTAAACGTCCACACCAAAGTCCACAGAAAAAACCTGCAATTTTACACCACTGCAAACTGGAGTTCTTTGAAATCCTTTGTTTGGTTTCTCTTAAGTGACTCAGATTGATCACAGAAGGCAGCTCCTGTATCCACACAAGCGAAAAACACGTTTTCTCTATGGACTAACTGTAGTTTCCAGTTTAAAAAGCACCTTTAACACTATTTTAAGATATCATAGACTCAACCAGGTGCATATTTAATTATGATATCAAGTGTCCTTACTGGAAACAATGATTCCACATGGGCCAAAGCAGATACAGCAGATAAATCTTTCGACCACTTTTGGGGGGGAAAAACCCCCACTTTGTCATCAACTGCCGCAACAACTGCTGTTTTCCCCAGACCTGTAATTGTGTTTTGAATCACGGAGCCGGAAATCCAGTCAAAGCAAGTCGGAGCACGGCGGAGATTTGAGAACTTACAGGATCCCTGAAGTTAAAAGGGAAAAAGTCTGAGCCTCTTAAAACCCCTCTCTCTCTCTCTCTCTCTCTCTCTCTCTCTCTCTCTCTCTCTCTCTCTCTCTCTCTCTCTCTCTCTCTCTCCACTCCTGTAATTATGTTTTTTCCATAGCAACAGACGTGTCACTGAAGACTTATTATTGTACTTTGGAAATATTGCATTTCCTCAATACAGTATGTTAAAATAAGAAGCTATTGAACAGAAATGATACTGCTAATTTTAAAATGTGATTATTATCTTCTTATCTTATCTTTCAATTTCAATATCTTTACAATTTTACAAAAAAAAATAAAAAATGTAAAGTACGTTATTAGTTAATTAGTTATTTACTTGAATTTCTGCACGGGAAAGTATATTTTAAGTGGTTAAATGTTAATTTTCTGACTTCTGACTGGTGAATTCAGTTTGTTATTTGCCAAATAAATAACAATAATGTAAGTTTTCTAAAATATTTATGCTCTATTACATTTGTATTTATTTTCAATAAGTAATTAGAAGCAAGGAAGAGTTTTAATTCGTACAAAACAAGTGAAATTTCTACAAGAAAAGGGTCAGTGAGAGCAGAATCCATCTCATATTTTTAGGTCAGTGTCATCATCACAGCTTTCTTTTTCTCCTCCAGTGAATCGTCTGATTCTGCTGAGTCATAAGTATAATATTTGAATAACTGCACATGTTTGATCATTATATATATATATATTATTTATTTATTTCCTGACTGTGCTGTGGCATCACTCATGTGCCGCCGTTGTCATTGAGTGACGGCGTCGTAAAGCCTCCACACTGACACTGACACTGACACCGACACCTCACTTCGTCGCAGTGTTGATAATGATGAGCTGATGCTGATGCTGATGCATTAACGGAAACCATTAATCTCAGTCCCAAACGTAACCAGCTCCTCAGAAAATGAGGTTCTGCCTCACTAGGTCCCAGGTTCTGGTCTCCATGAGGACTCCTGGTCTCCACGAGGAGGTAATAAATTCAAGAACTTCCACATTCCGTCGTCTGTCAATCATGGCGTGTTTTCTACTGGAGCAGCTCGGAATTCAGATGCTCGCTCGTGCTTTTCTGCACAATTGACAGCAGTGATGCTCACAAATGGACGAGAAGGAGGCAGAGTGATTTAGGAATGTGAGACAAACATCTTTTGTTTCGGTCTATCGTGAGTTTTTTGGCAGATTAAATTCTCGTGAAACTTATGACTGGTATTACAGCAGCAGCATCTGTATGTGTATGTATGTTTGTAACAGGGCTGCCGTCACTGCCAGGAAGTACTTTGACAACAGATCAACAACATTCAAAGTGACCCAACTTTATAGAAAAACAATATCCATCTGGATCCTCTCCAGTTAATTCACAAATACTCCCACTGTCGAGCTTTGTGGAGGCCCCGAGTTTGAGAGATTCCTGACCTTTTTAGATGATCCACAAAGATCCTGCCACAATCGATTAAATCAGGCTACAGTCAGGATAACCTCTTATATTAAAATTAAACTTCATAAGTTGAGCCACTCGATAAGAAAAAAAAGAAAATACAAGGAAAACAACAAATCGTCAACAAATAAAACGGATGTTTAGGGTTTTTAACTTTAAAATTTGAAAGCAAGTACACTTCACAAGTTCTCACAACCCGAAATAATAATACAATAAATAAATAAAGTGGAAAATAAAGGACTTAGAGTCAGAGCCAGCATAAAAGCACTGACCACAGCCGATCACTGCAGCTTATTTTATTTGTATCCTACATATACAGTGTTTTTTAAAGCATATAATGGTATTAATAAACTCATAAACACATAAAGACAAGTCATTTTAATTCTCTGAACTTGCAGAAACAGTGATGCCCACAGCTTAGAAGAGCACCAGACTGTCTGAATTAATGAGAAAAGTTGGTTTTCACTGAAATTTGGATTAGAAGAGCATGAAATGATTTCAAATGAGTGTGATATGATTGGTGTATTTCTTGTAGTTTGGTAAAGGTGAAGGTGTTTTTATATGTAAAAAACAAGAGTTATTGCCCAGTTCACATCAATAAATGAAATTATTGATACTCAAATGCTTTTTTATCACTAACAGAAAACAAAATAAATCTATTTTTCCAAGAACTTCCCTCAACAAAAACAAGTAATTAAACAAAAAGTCTTTTCTTTAAATAAACCGCAGCCTCCGCTGTTGAAACTCACTTCATCATTCTGACCTCACATTCATTACTGTGCACGCTCACCTCTGCATTATGTAAAAACAAAGCAGCTCGGGCTGCACAGAGACGTGATAAACAGTCTTGTATTTTTATCCATAAATCCCCCGCTGTACATTCGTGCCCTTATATCACATCTTTAACTGTGGAGCGTGTTCTGCTCCACTTCCTGCTGCTGTGAACTTCTGAAAATCTTTGTTTTTGAAAGGAATTATCGAAAGCACAGTCTGGAGAACCACTCTGATAACTGAACTTTAATTATCAAAGAAAAAAACATCACAAACTGTTTTATTAATCAATTAATAATTTGACGACTTCTGTTATAAAATCACTGATTTTCTCTATGAGCTTTGGTGTGGGGAGAGTGAGTGCTTTACAAACTTCAGTTTCTTATTGGAAGAGTCTGTCTCACAATGAGATAAAGACGTAAACATGTTCTTAAGATATCGTAGACGTACACTTTTGTTAAATGACAACACTTTTTTAAGTGGAAATTGAATCTTGTGCCACTTTGTAACCCGCTAACTTTATTGAACCAAAGTCCATAGAGAAAATCATCATTTTTAGCTCACATGGACACAGGAGCTGCCGCTCCACTGCTGCCTCATTTGGTACGTTTGTGTCACTTAGCTAAACCCAAATCAAGGATTTAAATTGCCCAAAGTCACAAAATAACCCTTTGAACTCAGTGACAGAAGCAGCCGTGGATCAACCACTCCAGTGAGCTGTGATGTAAAATCGCTGATTTTCTCTATGGGCTTTTGTATGTGAGATGGATCGCTTTACAAATGTCAGTTTCCACTTGGAACAAGGCTGTCGAACGACGAGATGAAGCGTCAAACAAAACACATATTCTTAAGCTGACATTGATTTTTCTTTAAATGTTTCTCTGTGTATCTGTTTTTCCTTTTCAATGAGAAAGACTGACTGTGTCAGTGCGTCACACACTTTAAAAAAACCCTCAATAATCACTCTGTTTTTGCCTTTGTGTGCTTTATATGAGCTATTCCATGGAGTTTAAATGTATATATAGCTTCAGCCGATGCTGCATTCATGTCCTCAGTGGATTTTTTTTTTTCCACTCACGCAGCACATTTGCCAAAATTATTCAGGCAAGTAAAACTCAAACCGTCAGGGAAGCGTAAAAATAAAAAGACTTAACTGCCCAGCTGAGGAAATGTAGGCAGGTATGGCGTGATTTGTCCCCATTGTTTACATTATGCTTTGATTTTATGGCGACATGGAAGCGATTAAGTGTTTGTTTTGAGTGTCAGGTCAATGGAACGCTTCAGTGAAGCAGTGAAAACTCGGACAGAACTTTGTTTTTTCTGTGCTTTTAAACAACAACGATGTCTATAAACACAACAAGTGAAGCTGACACAGAATATGTGTGTTTGGACTGTGTGGTATGTACATTGTGAGGTCCAAAAAAACGAATTTTCCAGGGTGAAGAGGTTCAGGTTTAAGGGTTAAGGTTAGAATGGGGTTTAGATTAGGGTCAGGGTAAGGGTCTCGGGAATGCATTACGTCTATGAGTGTCCACACAAAGTATGTAAAACCAGCATTGTTTGTGTTCGTGTAGCAAAAAAAACACAAAAAGCTGTCTTTGTGGGGACATTTTGTCTGGGCCTCACATCTTTAAAGGACCTTTTCAGGCTTAAGACCTGGTTTTAGGGTTAGAACGGGGTTTAGATTAGAGTTAAGGTCAGGGTTACGGTTAGGCACTTAGTTGCGAGTGTCTATGAATGTCCACCTTTCTTTGTGGGGACATTTTGTCTGGGCCCCACATCTTTAAAGGGCTTTTTTTCAGGCTTAAAGGTACAATGTGTAGTATTTATGGGTTTATATAACCCAAAATCCACTTTTTTATACATATTATGTGCTCCTGCATTGTCTAGTCACTGTATAATAGTTTTTGTTTCATTTTCGTAGTGTTTCAAAAAGTCATGTAAAATAACATGACCGCGGACCGCGGTTGCATAGCCACTGTTAGCAGCGAGACGCCATGTTTCTACCGGAGCCTGTAAGGACAAACGCGAGAGAACAAAACAAGTGTCTCTCTACTTGTAGCGGAAGTCCCGCCTCCACTCTCTCCGCTTCGTCTGCTACGGCCGCGGTAGCTCGCCCTCTCCCTCGCCTCACGAACCTCATCTGCTGACACGGAGAAAGACAACGAGGACGACATTTGACCAGCTGCGGATACCGTAGCGCTCAGGGAAGGGAGGGGGTGAGCAGAGCAGCAGGTCTTTGTTGTAAATTTCAGCCTCTCCTCTAGATGGCACTATAAACTACTTATTTCCCCTTTAAGACCTGGTTTTATGGTTAAAATGGGGTTTAGATTAGGGTTAAGGTAAGGGTTAAGGTTAGGCAATTAGTTGCGACTATCTATGAATGTCCACCTATCTTTGTGGGGACATTTCAGACCTGGTTTTAGGGTAAGGGTTAAGGTTAGGCACATAGTTGTGATGATTAAGGTCAGGGTAAAGGTCTAGGGAATGCATGACGCCAATGATGTGTCCTCAGTAAGACACAAAAACAGGTTTGTTGGTGTGTATACTTATATTTGTTGCCTCTTAAGGGCCTTTTCTGGCACACACTTTGTCAGGACCACTCGTCCTCACGGTTATGTTTGGAGCTGGAGTTTAAGGTCAGGGGTGAGGCTTTGCTGAGGTTGTCCAAATGAATTGGAAGTCAAAGAAAAGCTGCACGAACCTGCATGTAAATAAATAAACGGCATGTCGCCGGACACATAAAAGCAACCGCGTTCAGGACCGGACAAGGACAAATAAGAATCTGCACTTAATCTGAATTATACATATCGTCATGAAATGGGATTTGTTGTGTGGCAAAGTTGTCAGTAAAGTGCCTCCTCTGAGGAGCTAATGGAGCTTCTGCCTGCACACGAACAACAGGAGGGAGGAGAAAAAAGGCTTTGCTGGACAAATTTAGCTGCTGGGGGAGAAAACCCTTGTTTCTGCTGGAATGCAAAAAGCAGAGAAATGCCTGCGAGACATTCAAGCGCTGACATTTTAGCTGTTTATTTACTTTTCTGCCTTCATCCCAGCTTTGTTAAAGGGACAAGCCGAGAAGCCCGACTCCATCCATCAGGGTTCTTACTCCCCGACTGTGGTTCGACAAGTGTTGTGTCGAACCAAATGTTTGTTTACGACGTCCCACTGCGGTGCCAGAGTATAACACGCCAAATACAAGGGACGGCCAAACACCGACAGACCCAAGTCCTGTCCTGTCCTCTCCTGGGCTGGAAAACACAGAGCCAAAGGTCCTGGATGTTTAGATTGACAATTTCATTGGAGAATTGGAGTTGGTGGCACTCAGAAATGTTAGGTGAGGCTGGGAAAAGTCTCATGAAACTATCATTATTGTTGATGAAGCTGGACCTGGATTGAGTTGCTGGTTACTGATGCTCACATTAGTGTTGATTTGGGCTTTTTCTATTGGAAAAATGTCCAAAATAATCAAGTAAGAACTGACTAGAACGCGCTTTTAGACCCCGTTTAGACCTGGAATTAACTTCCACTCTTATTGATATGATCACATGTGAATATAGCACGTACAAGTACAACTGCCTTCTTATTTATTTGCCTTCTATTAGCCTTATGTTTGTCATTGTGTCCACAAGAAAAAACAACTATGTTTTTTTGTGTCTGTTGTCGTCCAAAATCAAAGACAAAATAATTTGCCTGATTCTATTCTATTGTCGATTACATCATAGTGTATCAACAACATTTTTTTTATGGAGTGAGTCATCCTGTTTTATACCCATCTCTGCTAAAAAAAAAAAAAAGGGACAAACATCACAATAGACTCTTGTGATTCACCTCTAATAGGTTTCAGTCTGCTCCGCTTCTAGGCTGTATATTAGGATTAATAGGTTTTAAAGGATATTTGATGAGTCAATTAATATTGTTAATAAAGAATGGCTGGGTGAAAATTATTACTTGGAGCCTTAGGCCCCGTCCCAATACCTCCCATAACGCTACATTTTTGCCCTAACCCTAAATGTTGCGTGTTCTCGTGTAGGGGGGAGCAAGGGGGAGTGCGATTTTGCCCTTATAATCAACCCTCAAAATGTAGTGAAAGATGAAATGACCGTTCGTGATATAGCGCTTACGACGTAGTTTAGCACGTTCGTTACATTCACTACGCTAATTTGCATGTAGTGGCGTCCCAATTCCACTTCCCTCAACGAGGGGAATTTACGGTCGAGGGCACTCAAAACCAAGTGGAAATTTGGGGCTTTTTGAGTAGTTTTTGTAAGTTTTACTTCTAAAAAAACAAGTTAAAAGTTGGACTTGTCCGACCACAAAAGATCTTTTCTTTGCCACAAACTGCTCAATCTAACAGCTGAGTCGACAGCCCAAAATGTTGCTTTTGTAGATGCTCTGTTGACATGATTGTCCACTTTTTCTGATGAGCAAAGAGGCGATTCATGTCGGCCAAGGTCTCTCCAAACAGCATGGGTTTTAAAGGTCTGATTAGTTTAATCATCAATTCAGAAATCAGGGGCTTCTCGTTAGTCGTGATTTGCTGCCCTTGTGAGTAAGTGACAGAGACAGAAACAGAGCGGGGAGAGTTTGGAAGATCTTTTTTATCTATTTTATCTTTGGCGCTTTCAGTCAGTTTGTCAGTTTTCCCCCCAAAAGCAAGCTGTAAGTTGGACCATTTCTGTGAAGTGAAGGTTTGAGTGATTCAACATATTTTATAGGGTTTTATTGCATTTCCAGAAAGCGTACCAACATTTCTGTAAATAGGTTTTCTAGCAGACTGCAAAATGAGCACATCCACCCATGCATGTGTCGTCTTTCCATCACTGCCGATAAAAAACAGCGTCATTTAACCTGGGAGTAAATGCCAAAGCGTATCTGTCTCCATTGCAGTCAAATACCAGATGTTAGTGGGTGTTAGTGGGTTTTATGACCAGTGGAAACGCACAGATTATCTGTTTAGATGTTTGTGACCAAAGATCAGCGTCACAGTGGCTTCACAGATCTTGTGTTTGGCCTTTTGAACCCGAAAATCCCCATAAGACAACAAAGGCATTCTATATGAAACCGCATTGATCAGTGGAGCCACACAACCACTGAGCAAAGGACCAAAAATAATGCCAACTCACCATTCTTTATATTTGAGAAATGACCATATTCCCCGCTATGATTTATTCTTATTGATTTATTTTTATACGTGGAGAGATGAGGAGGAGATAAGTGTGAAGTAATCCTGGTTGAAGAGGAATCGCAGCTCTTCCATCACAGCGGCGACTGAAAAAATGAGCTGTGTCAGGTGACTGAGCATCGCCGTAAAGGCGGGGAGGAGAAAAAACAGCGAGCAGCATAATCTATAGGAAGCAAAGAAATAGAATCTCCATCACATTCAGGCAACCAAAGATAAAGTCCGTGTTCAGGCGTCACAATATAGTTAATTTTCTGCTTGTGTGCTTCCTGAGGTCGTGTGAAGATCCTCACACGAAGGGAACCACAAACCATATAATCAGCTGTGAAAAGCCAAAGGAGAAGGGCAGGGTTAAAATCTTTTACCACCGTGACGAGATTATATTTCATCGGCTGGGTTTCATCGCTCTGTTGATCAGTGGCAGTGATTTAAAGTCGACTCCAGGTGTATTCTAATTCCAAAGGAGCGAAAAAAAACTCATCGTACAAACAAAGTACAGTGTCGTCAGAGTCTACAGCAGCTGTTTCCCTGGCTGCCGCTGTGTTTAATTGCGTACAGTTAATGGGCCTCATTGTTTCAGTGCTCCTTCATTAAAATGAACATGAGCTCAGTCGTCAAAGCTCACACACTCTACGCCACCCTGCTGCTCCAAGTCAGAATCAATAAAGCATAAAAGAGACCGCTTCTGGAGCACAAAGTAAATTTTCCCCGGCCCGCGAGATGAATCGAGAACATAAAAGGTTTGGTTCAGAGTGAAAAACTGTATTTTTTGGGGGGAAACAGAGAAAAGTAAATATGTGCTTTCAGATTAAAACATAACCACATGAGGCGCCATCAAAGTGCTGACTACTGTGCTCCAATGCACGGATGAAGAACTTCATTATCTCAATTGTTTAAAACACATTTATTTATTTCATTTTTAAAATGGCAGACAGAAACCACAGATAGAAAAAACTTAATGGTGAAGTAAGTAGTTTATAGTGCCATCTAGAGGAAAGGCTGAAATTTACAACAAAGAACTGCTCCTCTGCTAACCCCCTCCCTTCCCTGAGCGCTACGGTGTCCGCAGCCGGTCAAATGTCTTTCTCGTCGTCTTTGTCCTCGTCAGCAGATGAGGTTCGTGAGGCGAGGGAGAGGGCGAGCTACCGCGGCCGTATCAGACGAAGCGGAGAGAGTGGAGGCGGGACTTCCGCTACAAGTAAAGCAACGCTTGATTTGTTCTCTCGTGTTTGTCCTTACAGGCTCCGGTAGAAACATGGCAATGCAACCGCGGCCCGCGACCATGTTATTTAACATGACTTGTACTGGGTATGTGTGCCTCTGTTTTTAAAGTTTAGCGTTACTTTAGAGACTCATTTTAACGATCGGGAGTCACGTAAACATTGCGTCACACACGTCTTTTTCCGGTCAGTCATCAGGGAAACGCGTCGTGCTTTAACACTGTTTGACAGCCCTATTTGAAACCCCAACACAAAGTATCTATCTATCTATCTAGATCGCTAGCTAGCTAGCTGGGTTATCTATCTATCTAGCTAATTAGGTTACCTAGCGACCTATAGAGCAGTTAGCGTGTAACGCTCATCAAAGTTTCTATATAACTTGAACAGAGAACACACAAGGTGCTGTTTATCTATCTGTCTTAGCTACGTTAGCTAGCTCATTGCCAGCCCTGGCTGCAAGTGTAGTTTAACCAGTATCTATGGTCGGCAGCTACGGCACACTAATACATCACGTTCTTGGTATAAACTGTTAATACTGACAGCTGTGAGGATAATACTCCCTTCCATTTCCGTAAAGTTTAAATAATCTTAACACAGATTATCTTTGTGAGCATTGTGCGATGTAAAGTGTGGCTAACCTCTATTAAAACAGTGTCCAGCTGATAACCATTTTTTATAAAAATATGACCAAAGATTTGTGACCTTTTTTCTTTCTTTCTTTTAAAGACTCTCCGTAGGAACCTGGTGTTAAAAACCCACAGAATAATGACAGTGTTACCCTTTAAAAGCTCGCCTTTATAGTTCTGTTTTGAAGAACGAGAAGCAGACGGACAGAAACAGGCACCATAAAATAACGTTCCAGCTTCAAAAGGCTGAAAAGCATTCGTTCTAAAAGGAAATCACAAAGGCGTTTTTTTTTTTTTTTGTAATTGCAGGGTTTAGTGGGATCATATCTCACCTCCGCATTAGGTGTTTTTTTTTTTGTTTTTTTTAATGTTGGCTGTAATTATCAGGCTTACTCACCACCGCTGGTTGAATTTAAGTCGATTGTGTGAAATAATTACAGAGCACTGGAACACTGAAACTGATTTTTTAAAACTTGGCGACGTTGTGGTGGGAATTTATTCTCGTCTTAGTCCTCGTGAGGGAATTCTGGATGCTAACAATGAGGAATGTGCTGTTGTTAATTCTGGCTAACGCTCCATATTTATCACTCACACTCCTTTTCTGCTCATTTTCACCTACGACAAATAAATCAGATTGGCGTTTGCAAACCGGCAGCTGCACAAATTTGTCATTTGCTCAGTGATATTTCCCACAGCTTCTCTTCTTCCAATTTTCCCGACGTCCCAATAAATTAAATTAAATATATAAATAAAGAAAGATCAGTGTCTGGCTCAGACTTTGCTGCTGGTTTTCTGTTCCCCCTCAAAGCTGTTTACGAGTGGAGATAAATACCACGGATATCAAAGTGCTCGAGATGATTGATAAGATTGCTGCCTGTGATCCGAGGGCGTTGCCGCGTTTGTCACTCAAGAGTCGCCCTCAATCGTGGGAGAAATCGTTACGGTGCCGTGGAAATGTGAAAGAGGTTATTGGCTTTTTTTATTTTTTTATTTTTTTGTCAGATTGAAACTCCTGCGGCAGAGAGTGTTTGAAAATCTTCTTGAGGAGGAGATTTAATTATAATTTAGATAGAGATAAATCGACTTTTTATTTTTGAAGACATCTTTATCCAAGAGAGTTCTTCAGTGCTGAAGGTTTTTGCGGGGAAACCCTGGATTGTACTTTAATTGTACGATGCTCACTGTAAACTCCATTGAGCTGTAACAACAGTCGTCAGGCTGCTTTAAGGTGTGATAGAAACTGCAGTTGAGAGTCGATTACAGTCATTTGGCGGTTGTTGATAATGGTCATTAGAGTGTTAAAGCTCTATGGAATGCCTGTGGTCACAAGAAGTCCTTCCACTCTTATATATAGAAATAAGGGTTCCAAAAGGGTCCTTCTACAAGGGCTGTGGGTCTACCTGGAACCATTTGCTTCTGAAAAACCCTTTCCCGAAGAAAGGGTTTTTCAAGGGTTCTTGGGAACACTAATGGTTCCAGTAAGAACTATTTTGATATCCAGAGAACCCTTTAAAACCCCTTTCCTGAATAAAGAGTTTTAAAAGGGTTCTTGGTGAGACCAATCCAAAAGGGTTCCAGGTCGAACCTTTTTTATAAATGTTCTACCTGGAGCCAAAAATAGGGTTCTCCTATGAGGACAAGCCGAAGAACCTTACATGGTTCGACTTTTCTAAGAGTGTATATACACCATGCCATTTCAAAGAGTAGTCGATGTAGATGCAGGACACATGTAGTTGTGAATGTGAACGTTCAGATTTGAGCAAAAACTCTAATATATACTATGACGTGTCTGCCTTTGAAAAGAGATTTCGATCTTGGTTGGGTGTATCTGGTTAAATAAAGGCACCTGACCACTTGTAAGTACAAGTGTAAATACACCTGAGGACGGATTGTTATCTGATCTACCAAACCACTTTGGGAGGTTTCCACAGACAGAGGATTCCAACAAATAGCGTAACTTCACATGCGGCTTACGTTGTTGTTATTGTTGATGTGTGGCAGCACACAGGAAGTAAGGTTGTAGTCTGCTGCTGGAAATCGTAGTTAGCCTAAGAGGGATTACCACCTCCCAAAGTGGTTTGGCAGATTGGATAACAATCTGTCCTCAGGTGTATTTACACCTGCACTCACAATGGCTCAGACGCTATCTGATTACAATCTGATCACAGAAAACACATCCTAATGCCAGGTGTAGAAAAAAACAAAGCCAATGTGTCAGGATTAGTGCTGCGTTCCATTTGTAGTCGGAACTCGGACTTGGATGGGACCTGGCTGGCGATATTAAGTACATTGATATTAAGGACACATTTAATGGACAGTATGTGTAAAACCCTTAAAGGGACACTGTGTAGTATTTATGGGTTTATATAACCCAAAATCCACTTTTTTATACATATTATGTGCTCCTGCATTGTCTAATCACTGTATAATAGTTTTTGTTTCATTTTCGTAGTGTTTCAAAAAGTCATGTAAAATAACATGGTCGCGGGCCGCGGTTGCATAGCCACTGTTAGCAGAGAGACGCCATGTTTCTACCAGAGCCATGTTTCTACGCGAGAGAACAAATCAAGCGTCGCTTTACTTGTAGCGGATCTCGCCTCCACTCTCTCCACTTCGTCTGTAGCAGACGAAGTGGAGAGGGCGAGCGGCCGCGGTAGCTCGCCCTCTACCTCGCCTCACGAACCTCATCTGCTGACGCGGAGAAAGACAACGAGGACGACATTTGACCGGCTGTGGATACCGTATCGCTCAGGGAAGGGAGGGGGTGAGCAGAGGAGCAGTTCTTTGTTCTAAATTTCAGCCTCTCCTCTAGATGGCACTATAAACTACTTACTTCACCTTTAAATCAAAGCATCTAAGCTAATGCACCCTGACTCAGTGTGTTGTGATCTAACGTGCTTAGCTTGGGAATTTTGTAATGAAGACTCAGATCCTGTTGCCACATTATACGTCTATGCAGCATAGGTTGTTAAAATTGTATTTCATTGGCAGTATTTTTCAAATTAATTCACGTCAATCTCTTTATGCAGTGTAAAAATCCCAGTTTAGTGACTCTTGTGCCTGTGGGGACATTTTTCTTTAAATCTATTCAATAAATATCCTTCCACAGGGCCATTAAGGAAAATATTAAAGACCCGGGACTATAACGTGATTTACTCCCGGTTTGCATACTTTATTTATTAACAGCAGCCAGTTAGATTAAATTACAGTGTGTGGCTTGGCAGTTGACATGATTTCTGGCGGCGAGTGTCATAAATGGGTCATGAGGACGCTGGCCTCGGTGCCAGTGCCCAGCAGAGAGCAATCCAAATGCTCAAGTACAAGCACACCGCCGAGACACGGCGAGCTGTGGCGAGGAGACGGAGGGAGCTGTAATTGGAGCAAAGGTCAGAGAAAACATCGAAGGGGAGGATTTTAATGATTTGTTTGGCAAATGCAGTGTCATTTACCTACAAAACACCACTTTTATGTCCAACCATTCGTTGCCGAGCATTTAAAACTTTACTTGCGAGGCACACGGGTGGGTTTAAGACACCGTTCTGACCTGGCATTGAACGTTTCCTCTGATCCAATCACAAAAACCTGGTGGTTTCCTGAGCTGCATTAACGCAATCTGTCCTCAGAATGGATGAGAGACCACCTCCTCAGCTAAAGTCCCATGATTCTCTGCAGTTTTGGAGTTTTTTTTTGAAGACTTATAAAATCGTCCTATTATTTGAGCAAATTTCTTGTTACAGCAGCGCAAGTAGAGCTTCGCTCAGACACACAAACATGTCGACTTCAGACACGTGTGCAGTCAGACTCTTTATGAAAAAACATAGTTAGCGCTATGACAACTGACCCCACCCGATGCTATCTCCAAAGGAAGACTGACCGATAAGATTTGGCTTTGCAGCGACACATGAATAAAGTTAGTTTATGAACAAAAACGATACACTGTTTTTGGGGTCAGACCTGGCTGAGGGAGCGTTTATGTGTATACAGCAGCAGAGCAGGGGTGGGTGGAGACAAGGAGCATTTATGTTATGACGTGGAACTTCTGAACGACCATGTTTTTTGAGCTGTAGAATTCGCTTCTGAAACTGTTTTTCGTGGGCGCTTCTTTGCGTTTGCAATCGTACGCCAACCTCTTTGTAGCTGTCTTTACTTTACGAGTGTCAGCTGTCTGTAGCACAGGAAATATCACCGGGCGACACAATATTATCATCATCTATTAAATGCATTTACATGCATGTTAAAAGTCCAATTTAAGTAGGACTAAGACAATAGTTTGGTTTTCTGAGTGTCTTGTTACACGTTAGTCCGAGTAAAATCAAGCTAGTCCCTTAGGGTGAATTCCAATTCCTTGCTTAACCCTCAATCTCAAAAATGCGCGCTCCCTCTAGTGCAAGTGCTGTCCCGATTCTCAGAAAAATAAAGTTGAGGGTCAAGTTTAAGGGCTGTATCGTCCTCAATATTGAGATTTTCCGAGACCACCCTTGTGAGCAAGGGCTACCCAGAATGCTTTGCGTGTTTTGACATAACAAAGATGGCGCCGAAAGCAGCGAAACGAGTACGCTAGAAATCATCATATTTTATTTGTTAATAGAGATATAAAAATGATGAAAACCATTGTATTATCTTAGTTTAGGCCCATATTATGGATTACTGACGTCATTGTTGGGTAACATTTATTTTTATTTTACGATCTTTTGTCAATAGCCGGCCGGTGCGGACAAGCGTTCGTTTGCTATTGTTTACTTTTCAATAAGCCGTGGTGTGTGGTAACTGTCAGCTGAATATGTCCGTGGTTGTGGTATTTGTATGAGTATCGTCTTATAACTAACTGACAACCTAATAACTTGACTGACAAACTGATCGTTATAAATAATCGTGACGTAAAGTTGTTCTTCTTCTTCTTATATTTTGGAGTTGACAGACTGGACGCAGCTTTGGCGTTATTCTGCCCCCCACAGTCTTAAGACGTATCTGCATTTAAGGGGTGTCCCATTTCTAAGTGACAAAATAACCCTCAACACTTGGTTTTGAGGGCCAGTTAAGATTAAGGGTTGAGCTTGAGGGTTAAGATAGGAATTGGCCCTTAGTCCGACAATATTCATAGTCTGATTACTCCTGCATGTGTAAGCCTCAACAGACTTGATTGGATTGGATTTCTTGCGTATCCACAGACTAGATTCTTTGTGTGCCACCTATTGGTTCGGAGCATTATTGAAGCCCTGCATTATTTCCTCAGGGATTATAAACTAATCAGGTGTGTGTTCGAGGTTTAAGACCCTGAAAGTACAAACAAGTAGAAACCTTACAAGTACAAGCATCATCGCGGGTGTTTTTGGTTTTTAATCGATGTTGTTCTTCAGAGAGCTCTGCATGGAATGTGTTGACCAAAAAGCCGCCCTGTTTAACGCTCCATCAGCAGACTCGCAGCACTAATAGGTGTTGCCATGGCAGGAAGCATCTGTGTGGGCTCAGTAAGTCATCACTCTGTCTCAACTCAAGTGGCTCACGCTGCTCCTCCACTTTCCCTGTGTGGCAGCAGCAGCAGCAGCAGCAGCAGCAGCAGCAGCAGCAGAATCTTGGTGTGTGTTATTATGACTTTGATTAATCAGCATTAACACAGTTTAGATATGGAGCTGGATTCATTTGGCACCATACACCATCCTGAGTGTATATACATACACACAGAGAAATGCATGGGTCATGGTTTTGCCCGACAATAAGGTGTTTTTACAGTATTCACCGTAGCAACTGGGTCACCTCCTCGTTTGCTGCGAGTGCACGGGTATTAATGTCTCCCCCCTTTTTTCCTGCTTACATCAAAGGGAAGACTCTCGATCTGGGTGATTTTTTTCTCTCTTTTGAACGTTACATATTTCTGTTTCATCTCCTGTTGACGGCGCCGCATCAGATAATTACCATCTTTTCTCGAAAGCGCGGTAGCGAGGATTTGATTAAAGGAGACAAAAGCGGCTGCAATAACAGGAAAAAATTTTGATTTGTACCAGAGTCAGTTACGGAGATATCGTAGACAGATATCACAGCTGTGACTTACTAATTCACCTCGCTCTATGACTAATAACGTTAATTTCTTTGGCAGTTTTCTGTGGTTTTGGTTCATCTCTGACAACATGTTGACCAAAACAATCACGTACTCACCGTTTGAGAGCTTTAACCTTTGTGCTAAAAGTCACCGCGTGGGTGTTTCTGACTTTTCTGGGGTGTGTGATGAACACAGTACAGGTCACATGACGGCAGCTGAACATGTTTTATTTAACACTTTTGCCACGTTAATTTTGATAAAAAGACAAAATTAATTCACTTATCCGGCTGTATATCCACTCTCATATCCATATTTACATTGTATGGAATATGATGCAGTCGTCGACATAAACAACCAGGGGAAATTAATATGATTAATATGTTGATTATTTGTTGTTTAGTCCACGAAATGATGAAACATGTTGATTGGTGTTTCCCAAAACCTGGAAATGGAGATTCTCAATTGTCTTTGTTTTGTCCACAAACCGTAATTACTGGTTTGAATGATTTCTTTGTCATATGGAGCAAAGAAACAAGGTTTTAATTATGGAAAAATCAATTATCTAAGTAGTTGGGGATTAATTTAGCTGTTGAATAATCGTTGCAGCCCCAGAAAACTGTTTAATTTGACATTTTCTGACAGAATAATGGGAAAATTGTGGTGATCAAACAATCAAGAGAGCAGAAAAAACATGTTTGGTTCTGATACTGATGACAAAACATGTAAAATGAGATTTTAATCTCAATGTGGCTTCCTCGTCGAATAAAGTTTAAATAGAATCACAGAAATCACAAAAACAGACACTCATGACATCCAAATGTCTTCCTCTGCTATTCTGAGTATGACCATGTTTAGGTTATTTGATCAGAAAATGTTTAATTTAGACGGAATAAAAGCAGTTTATTCATGATTTTTTTGCTGGTTTTATTGTAACAAACGGATCATGTGTCTCTTCTCTGACTGTAGTGAGAAAGAGAAGAAGAAGCATCTTTGGCTGAAACTCAGTTTGTTTTCTTTACACACACACAAAAAAAGAGAGAATCACGGTTGAGCGGTCAGTGCAGCAAATGGAAACCTGTCCGTTTGGACCGGGGAACTTTTATCTGTCAGCGGAATAAATTGGAACATTGTGGAAAGGTGTTGAGAGAGCCTCCAACTTTTTCAGCTGAATGTGAATGAGAGTCTTTTGGAGATGGGAGATGCGGTTCAGGAAACGCACTCGGTCAGTTTGTCCACGGAGTTTGTCCGTGCAGATGCACTGATGCGGTGATTATTTCACCATTCAGAGTCTCAGGCTGATTTTTTTTTTTTTTCTTCCTCTCAAACCCATTATCGCTCCTCCCCGCTCCTCTGTGCAGTTATCAATGTCTGATTGTCTCGAAAGTCTCACAAAGCAGACAAACAAAAAGCCAAATATGTTAATAATTCATCCCCGTCTTGTATTTCATGAAAACGAGAGCGTCAGATCAATAATCTCTTTTGGCTCTGCTCCTCGGCGGACCAGCGCGGGGGCGCAGTGGAGTCAGGCGTGGCCGCGTGGTCAGATAATCCGAGCAGACTCTCTGAGTAAATGGAAAGAGCTTTTGTTTTCCACCTCCTCCTCCTGCTGTTTTAGGATTCAGCCAGTGGATTCATTAACCTTTAGCACAGTGCTACGTGTGCTGCACAGCATATAAATACAACTTTAGCTGTTAGCAATGAGCTGATGTTGACACAAAACCACAAATCATTTGGTTTTTACCTCATTCATACTATTAAACAATGCAGTGAACCAGCTCGTATTTATCTTATTTAACTTCCTGTTGATTCCCACTGGTCAACAAATAGTTTAATCTCATGTTTGCAGTGGTTTTTGAGAGTGAGAATGTGTTTATTCTGCATTCACTTCTGGTTAAATTACTCTTTTATTGGCTGTAGCTCTAGTTTCTTCTTCTTTGGCTGTTTAATTTTTGGCCGCTAGCATAGCTGTTAGCAAGCGTCTCTACATTTTGTTGATATCTCCAAACATTTTACTGTGAGAGAATCATACTCAAAAAACATTGAAATCTGGGATTAACCCGAGAACACTATCGCTCAAATTCAAAACACCATCACTGACGCCGGATAATAAATACACCCAATAAAAAGTACTTGTCATCAAAATATATAAAAACATGACAATTCATGACAAATTTGAGTAGTGTTCTTTTATTTTAAACTGTGTCATGTCTAACAAAATGAAAGAAAAGCATCATGAGGGGACCATATAAAAATGCTCCAAAATGACTGGAAAATTAGGAATTTGGGAACAAAAAATGTAAAAAATAAAATAAAATAAATGAAGATGAAAACTTGGTTTTCATGAAAATCACATAAATGTTTTTGTTTTGAAAACCACCCAGCAATTGTTTTCTAGGGTTAAACAGATTTTTTTTTAATCAGCTTTGGCTACGATTAGCATTCGTGGGAACGCAGGACTTGGCAGAACATGGTAATGTCTTCACCACTCTCTTATTTCAACACACAACACACAAATGAGCTCTATATTTTGTTGAGAATTTCTTTAAACTATGACACATGCAGTGTTCCAATATCAAGTAGCTAACATGTGAGAGACTTTTATCCCTTTCCCACAAGTCAAAAAAACCCCACTGTAGTTAGCAGTTAACATTCACTCAAATGACTCTGCAATTTTGTGGGTTTTCATCAGTGGGAACACAAGACTTGGCAGAACACGGTAATTTCTTTCTTGTTTCTAGTTTATTCTTTTTAGCCTGTTTCATATTTGGCAGAGATGCTAAAACATCCAGAAATATTTCGACAACTAGCGTAGCTGTTACTAATGCTAACGCAAAAAACCTGACACAACTCATAGCTATACCTTGTTTTGAACTATGAAACAGTATATTGTACCGTTTAGTGGTTAAGATTTATAACTGCAAGATACTTTTATCCGTTTAAATAAGTTTAAACATACTTATTTAAATACTTTTGACCAGTGAGAATGTGTTTAAGCTAATCTTGAGGCCACTAGCATAGCTGTTGGCAATACTAACACAAAAACCTGACACAACTCATAGCTATACCTTGTTTTGAACTATGAAACAGTATATTGTACCGTTTAGTGGTTAAGATTTATAACTGCAAGATACTTTTATCCGTTTAAATAAGTTTAAACATACTTATTTAAATACTTTTGACCAGTGAGAATGTGTTTAAGCTAATCTTGAGGCCACTAGCATAGCTGTTGGCAATACTAACACAAAAACCTGACACAACTCATAGCTATACCTTGTTTTGAACTATGAAACAGTATATTGTACCATTTAGTGGTTAAGATTTATAACTGCAAGAGACTTTTATCCGTTTAAATAAGTTTAAACATACTTATTTAAATACTTTTGACCAGTGAGAATGTGTTTAAGCTAATCTTGAGGCCACTAGCATAGCTGTTGGCAATACTAACACAAAAACCTGACACAACTCATTGCTATACCTTGTTTTAAACTATGAAACAATATATTGTACCATCTAGTGGTTCATATTTATAAATGCAGAATCTTTAATGCCATTTATTTAAATATTTTGGCCCTGTGAGAATGTGTTTAATGTGACCACTAGCATAACTAATGTTTAGGGCCTTTTTCAATCCAAACTTAAAATGGAAAAAAGTAGTGCATTGGCAGTTTTATTCTTTTTATTCTTGTGTGCTTTTAATTGGTATTTTCATGTTTGGTTTATGTTTCATGAATTCGTTTTGACTCTGTGTGTTTTTAATGTGTGTAATGCTTTTATTTTGTAAAGCCCTTTGGTCACCTGAGGGTTGTTGTAAAGGGCTATAGAAATAGAAATAAAGTACATTATTTACATTACACACATTATAGCTAATGATCAAAACAAGAATATGTTATTTAGTTTACTCTTGGGTGTACTTTTCATCTGTTGGATGGTTTTACCCATTCATTTCCTACACTAGAAATTGAATATTCCACGTTAATATTCACAGAAAGTGGTGGTCAGATATATTATTCGTCAATAATATTTACTGTGGAGGCCGTCGTGAGGTCTTTACGGCAATAGAGTGAGAAGCACAATATTTACGCTTTAAGCTGTAAAGGCCGTCAAATTAGAGCAGACACTGGCAGAATATTGAAGCCACAGTGGACGGCTGCCATTTCACATTCATTATCAGTGATTTGAGCAGACGCCTGGTCTGCTGCTGTCATTATTAATAGCAAAGCAGATTTCTCCGTCTTGTACAATTTCCCCTCAAATGAACTTAATTCTGTGTTAAGTTTTATTTTTTCGTAGCTGTAATGAAGTAGTCCTTTTTTTTTTTGCTTTCGTTATTGATCCTCTGTGAGCAGCTGCAAAGTTTAACTTGAGTTTAAGTTCAAATCAATTTCTCTCTGGACGCTGGAGCTACAGTGAATAAAATATTTAGATGTATTAAAAAAATAAAGTTGGACCAGCAAATCTATTGCAGAGATAAAGATCCTGAAAGTAAGTGAGGAAGGATTAATTTACATAGGACTTAAAACAGAAAAGTGCTCAGTATATAAAACAGCTAGTTTTACATAGACATTTTAATTAAATTAAATGATTAAAACAAGAGTATATTATTTTAGAGCCACAGAAAGTCAAAGTATTTTACCCAGTTAAGTTATTTTCATATAAAATTTTGCTTTAACAACCAATTTATACCAGATGGAATTATCTTAATTGTTTGTAAATCCACAAGTGAAGCTTTCTTTATGAAAATACTATGATTTGCAGTGCTGCACAGCGTATTAAAACAAACAAATAATTAAAATACAACCATTTTACAAGGATCATATTAGAAACAGTGGAATAAATTGCATTATTATATTATCATTAATTGTGTTTTATACAAAAAGCCATACATTTTTAAAGGTCAAAATATGTTTAGATATAAAACAGGAACAGCCCATTTAAGAGATAATTATATTTACATAAAAATAATATACAATGACACAAATACTATTGCATATGTTTTAAGGCTAAGTATATAGAGCTCTTTTTAACATATCAATAAAACAATATTAATTGTCTTTGTAAATCATGTAACTCAATTTATAACATAAAAATGCACAGTTTGGTCAATTTTAACACCTGAAATATCCAAAATCAACAGGTAGAATGAGTTTCCAGGTGTAAACATTGTTCCCTGCTCAAGCACAAACGGTAAATTCCCATCAAGAAGCAGGATTTCACCTTGCAATTAAGATTATTATGCTCATGTGGTGTCTGCAGTAAACCCACAGACACTCACTGTGATCACGGGTCACGTGTGTGGAGGTTTTCATGGTGTGTCCAGGTGTCAGTGTGTATCAGCGTATAACTGCACTCTTATGAATTCACTGCTGTGACCAAACGTGGCCTCGGGGTCCTCGGCTCTCATGCATCATCACTCCGTCATCTTCATTCATCTCTGTTATTGATTCATCTGTGGAATTGCTTTTGCTGTGACGCCATCGTGAGGAGGAGGTTTTCCCGCGTTGACCTCTGACCTCGCACATAAATCACACGCTCTCATAAAAAGTGACTGACCCCGTTCTCTCTCTCTCTCTCTCTCTCTCTCTCTCTCTCTCTCTCTCTCTCTCTCTCTCTCTCACACTCAGGGTCAAAGCAAAGAAAGGGGTGAACCTGCTCCAGACTCAGTCCAAGAACGCTCAGTGGAAGGTGGACTGGGAGGTGCAGTCTGGCGCCAAACACTCCATTACCACCATCGAGGTCAACAAGAACAAGGCAGTCAAACAAGGGTGAGTCAACAGCCCGAGAAAGCCCGCCTCGAAGCAGCTGCTACACATGTTGATTTTAGCCTCGCTCGCTCAAAGACAACAGTATTTGTCTTTTTTTTAACAATAGACGAAAAGGTTTCCCTGTGTGTAACTGTCATAGGTCACTGTCTGATTCAAAAGAGGACAACATTCTCTGTCAATACCCCCACAGCCATGGATTAAAGTCATGTAAACTTGTTCATCCAACTGAAATTACCCCGGGAGCTGTGGATGAAATGCAAATTAAGCCAACTTCAGTCAAAAAATCTAATTAGTTTGAATAAAACCCAACTTTTAAAACTAATTTAAGCATCTTAATCTCAAAATGTCCACTGCAGCATAAACAAATCCAGTATTGTGTTAGTCTGACTTAAACCAAGTCATGTAAACATTTTAATCCAACTAAAATTACTCAAGGAGCTGTCAATGAAATGCAATTTAGGCCCACTATAGTATAAAATCTAATCCGTTTGACAAAACCCATCTTTTAAATCTCATTGAAACATCTTAATCTGACTGAAATTACCCTAGGAGCTGCGGATGAAATGCAAATTAAACCCAATTCAGTCAAAATAAGAATAAGTCTGACTAAAATCTGACTTTTTAAACTAATTTAAACATCTTAATCTCAAAATGTCCACTGCAGCATAAAATCCAATTATTGTGTAAACCAAGTCATGTAAACATGTAAATCCAACTGAAATTACTCCAGGATCTGTCAATGAAATGCAATTTAAGACCAGTATAGCAAAAAATCGAATGAGTTTGACTAATACCAGACTTTTAAAACTAATTCAAACATCTTAATTTGACTGCAATTGCTCAGGAGCTGAGGGTGAAATGTTCACCACAGCCTAAATGTGTTAATCCAACTGAAAGCTGTGGATGAAATGCAATTTAATCCCATTTCAGTCAAATAAATCAAATCAAACCCGACTTTTAAAACTAATTAAACATCTTAATCTGGCTAAAATGGCTCAGGTGCTGTGGATGATCCATGGTGTTGATCAAATGATTGTGTTAGTCTGACTAAAACCTTTTTGCTTTTAAAAGTCATGTCAACATGTTAATCTGACGGAAATGGTACAAAACCAAAAACCAAGTCGAACTAACGCACTCAAATAATGAACTTTGGAGTGGAGTTCTACGATTGTACATTCAAACTGTCCAAACTGCACTCTGCTCATGTTCCACAGTTCCTGCCCCTGAGATTTGACCCAGAAATAATAGAAGAAGCTGGTTCACAGAAGTAGAACTAGACTGAAAAACATGGTCCAATTCAGGAATAAGGAGACGTAATTTATGCCGTGTCAGCTGAAAGAATTAAAGATGCAGTGTGTCAAAACTTATCACAATTTAATGCTGAAGATTCCCGTCTTCATTTAGCATCAAAACTCAAAGGATGTGGAGTTTTTGGAAATTGCCCAAAATGTCCTGATATGAATGTAAAAGGCTAATTTTGTGGTCATGAACAACAACAAATTATATCTTCTGTTTCTGCCGATGGTCCTCAAGTCGCTTCTGCAGCTTTGTAGCGCAAAGTTTCAGTGTAATGACTGTTATCTTCGTATTCTCACTACATCTGCTGTTAATTCAGTCAATGTGTGGGGGATGAGAAGAGGCGGACGCATTTTTACTGCCGGGGCATCAACATAACTTTAAGATAATATCACGTCTAAGAGCACTGATGGCGCAAAGATATTTTAGTGTAGGAAACACTGAGTCGCCGTCCTGTAGTGTCTGATGGTATGTAGTCAGTAAATGCAACTTTATTGGAAAAACTAAGTGTTGCTGAGTGATTTTGAGTGTCTGAATTGTTTTCCAGAATTGTTAGTCATATCGAATCAAATCAAATTCTATTTGCAAAGCACCAAATTACAGCATATATTGTACTGTAAGTTAGACTCCTTATAATATTATATATAGAGAGAGAGAAGAGAAACCCAAGAGATCTGTCAATGAGCATACACTTGGTATCGACGTGCAGCATCTGCCTAGGCTGGTTGTGGTGAAAGAAGACATTTATTTGTTTTCCTTTAAGAAAATAACATGATATTGAGATGATATCACCATGTGGAGGCTCCACTGTGATCGTGTTGGTTAAAAATGTACTATTATAGAACTGCTGAAACACTGCAAAACAAATATGACAGAAGTGCTAGTAACAGTAGAAGTAGCAGAGTGTCTTTGGTGGAACCAGTCTTGGAATCCAAAGTTTGGACTTTGTGAGGTTGCACTGAGCTTCTAAGTTGGAAATTCCGAGTACTGATTACAAATGGAACGCACAACACAACACAACACAACAGCACTAGAGCCTCCCATTAACCTAAACAACAAATATTTGGACAAAACTAGTACATTTCATCTTAAAACAACAACAAACTTGACGCATATCTAAAGTAGTCTGCGACCATTTTGAAAACATACATTACATAATCATCCACATCCGCTGTGAACCCACGTGGGTGTGAACAGGAATCTTAAGTTCACACTCTGCCGTTTGCGAGAGTTCTGCTAACGAGGAACAGCCGAGAAAAGTAAGAGCAGGGATGTCTTTCATGAGGCTTGGAAACGGAAATTTTGATTCACGGCTGCCAATCAAGCTTTTTTAACCGTGATTGAAATAAGACTGGGGTTTTGCAACACGTCAGAGAGACGTCAGTATAGGCCACGGATTTGCATATTTCACACTTAGAATCTCTCAAGTGTCGATCACTTGCAGATTCAAGGCAACGAAAAGAAACGTCACCCAACCCCAACATGGACTTCAAAGATAGCTGTCACCATAGAAACACTGCAATTTTTTTACATTAATTACCACTTCTGTCATATTTGTTTCACATTAACTCAGGCATACACAAAGTTCTGTTCAACTTTTAACCATAGACATGTTACTACGCCGTTTGTTTGCGCAAAATACCACAGAGTGTTGTTATTGACCGGAATCGCGAACAGTTGCTAGCCCGAGATATACGTTTTCGTCAAACTTGAAGGTGACTTTACTCCCACTTCTGACCTTCAAAGTCCTAAATGGAACGCAGCATTAAAACTGAGCCAGTCACTGCAGACAACTCAAGAATTCAGGATGTCCATATGTACAACCTTTATTTACGTATAGAAATCATCGAGGTTTGACCCTTATTGACAATGATGTTGAGTTGAAGACACAAAAACAGGCGTAAAAGAAAGACCAAAACACACAAAGACATTAAAGAAGAAGTATGAAAACCAGTGCTTGGATGTCATGCTTGCGTGACTCCAGATTGTTAAAATTAGTCTATAAAGTAACGGTAAACTTTAAAAACAGAGGCACACATACCCAGTACACAAGTACTTAATAAACAGACGACTCCAGTTCCACTGTAGGCGCGCTAACGGCGCCAAACGAGCTAATGCAGGTAACGAGCTAACTGGTAAACGGTGCCTGGGCTCCTGTGTCGTACGTAAACATGACTACACGCTTTTTCGCTTTAACCTAGTGCCCAGCACTAATTAAAACCATCCGATAACAAAAATGTAAGATATCTGAATGACGAGAATCTAAAAATATGACTTCAAAACCAACAGTATACAGCTTTATACCAGTTGCAACAGAAGTGTTGTGAACTTTAAACAGGTTCGTGCACAATGACGCAGTGCACATCAGTCACATCTCCTTCACTGTGTTTTTATTTAAACGAGCATCAGCGCGAGCTCCAGTGGGAGAGAAGAGCTAAAAATGAACAGTCATGAATCACAATATGTGATGCGTTCAGTTCATTAAGAAGTGACGCACCGGGGGGTTTTTCGGCTGTGTATCCGACATTAGCAGCTGTCCGTCTAAATATCCGAGTCCCCCGTGGACGCGTTTATGTTCGAGGCAGAAATGTTTTGCATGTCTTTCGCAGTTCAAGTCAAGTCTCCAGTCACTGGTTCAAATGAACATTCTCTCATTCCATCTGCTCTGTCCTTCACTCTGCGCTGTTAAATCTGATGAATGTAAGCATTAAACTCTACATTATTAAAACTCTACTATTAACGTTAAAGTAGCAGTGGAACTGGAACTCCATCAAATGTCGGGGTTGTTTCTGAGTTGAAATCCGAAATTCGGGAATTTCGGTCCTGATTGGACAAACAGCCATGAACTGAGCAGGACAAAAAGAGCTGCTGGGTTACCTCCATTGGGGTGTCTTTTGTTGTGTTCATTGGCGTCGTTTGTTGTCTACCAAGTAAAGCTACTGTTCTGAGTCAAAAATGCAAACATGACCCAGGGCTTTACAATTCCAAAAACCCATACCATACTATACCAAACCGAACCGTACCATGATGGAAACACGACATGTGATATTAACCTGGAATATAACAAGAACAACAGTTTTGGCTGAGCTCTAAGACAAATGCAAACGTAGAATAATCAAAGAGAAAACATGTCTTTTAAGGATTTAAAAACAGGAAGTGTGTCGTGGCAGCGACTGACAGGGACAGGGACGACTTACAATGACTGATCTGCCGATCTGAGAGATCGTGAACGAGAGTACGAGAGATACTGAAATAATAGAATTCTGAAA
Source organism: Microchirus variegatus (assembly GCF_963457635.1). NCBI lineage: Eukaryota > Metazoa > Chordata > Actinopteri > Pleuronectiformes > Soleidae > Microchirus > Microchirus variegatus. Next base: position 28,498,599 of record NC_139806.1, on the reverse strand, counting down.
TCAATCTGATAACGACGCTGGAACGTTTTGTCTGAGCTGACTTCCTGTTTAACACAGACTGAACTGACACCTACTAAATCCTGTCCTTGAGTCCAATTCAAGTGTCTTTAAAGGTCGAGTCATGAGTCAGGTCTAAAGTCACTGTTTCTGCAACTTAAGTGTGGTGGCGTTATCTGAAAAAGGAAGTCCACCGTTCCTCTCCTGTTTACTTCACAGCAGCCTTTCTTACTAAATGTAGTGACCTGTAAGCTTTGTCACCCTGTCACCGTTTGGCAAATATCCAGTTAAAAACGGCGGGTCATGCTTCATTTTGTCAAAAAACCCAGTTACTTCTGTGTCCAAACAGCCAAACAATAGACACTCAAAGTTCTAAAGAGAGCAGAGATGCAGAAGAATTCCCAGTCTGATGCTTCGTTCCCATCAAACTGATTGAACAGAAAATCTGTTTGTATAAACAGCACTCGGGCCTCTCAGGACCGCCGTGTACAAAGAAATGAAAGTGGTTCACAGTGTGTGTATTTTTGGGTTGTCGTCAGAAATCGGCGTGAAGTCTCTGTTTTGTTTCCACAAAGATTCACACATTGAAAAAGTAAAAATACATGTCAACAAAAACCAAATCCTCCCAATAACTTTGTGATTTATTCTCTGTCATGTCACTTTTTCCTTATTTTGTTGACATATTATCCAACTTTGCTGGAAAAATACTTTTTTACTTTTAATTATTGCTATTATGCCCCTATGACGGTTTGTTGTTCAGCCCACTTGTCCTTCAGTTACATCACTGTGTTACGTGGTTTAAATCTCTAATTTATTCTAAAATATGAAGTCACAATGATAAATAAGGCTTCATTGACCCAAATGACAACAATATGAAATTTAAAATATATTATGTTATTTTTTGCGTTCAATTCTGTAAATTTTTACTGAAGATATTCAAAAATAATTGTTGCGGTCAGTCATGACCCACAGATGGGTCGAAGAAGTTTATTGGGGGGTCAGTAAACCGATTAGCAGAATGTTGCGCATCTTTTAGTTGAAATTAGTTATTTTGTATACATTTAAAATAACAGCTAAGAATGGCTGTAAATTAGTTGCAACATTACAGGCAAATGTGAATGATAGTTTGCCATCTTTAAAAACTGGGTCCACATTTAGAATGTTCTGGAAACACTAACATACAGTATATATTTAAATGTTGCTAGGGTTAACCCGCATAACCGTTTTTAATCATTTTGACAGGAATAACAACAATTAATTTCATATTTATTCAAATCTTAGGGTTATTGCTAGTGGGATTTCACCTAATAACAACATAAATACTCAGTTTACCAATTCTTCTTGCAAATATTTAAATGTGAAATCATTCAAAGATGTTCTTCAAAATCAAGCTGACAAATAAAGATGTGATTCCAGAGCATTTAGGGAATATCTCACTTATATTTCCCGTAGCTACGTTTTTGACAATACTCTTTGCCTTTTTGAAGAAAATGGATCCAAACCCACTGTACTTCCCAAAATAAACCCCACATGAATTCTCACATCCGTAATTGCCCAGTTAAATGGGGTAATAGGGCGAAATAAATCTGAAATCTCAATTGTTTTCATTCACATGAGCTCAGACGAAGCAGCAAACAAACAAACAAACACACAAACCAAACTCCCAATTCACAAACATGCGCTCAGCAGCATCTTCCTGTTGTTTGAACATCTGCTTTTGTTTACACCAAATTACCTGAGACTGCAGGAAATGAGGTGACTGTGTTTTCCCATCAGGCCTTGCTGCTGATCTCTTCATCACTCTCCTCTCGTTATTATTCCTCACTTATCTCATGTTTCCTTCTCTTTATCAGATCTGGGTTCTGTCAGTTGCGTGGGATTATTCCCCCCCCCCCCCACATATTATTTTTCTTTCCCACGAAAAATCCTCCCGTCTGCATCGGCCGCGTTTTCTGATAACGCCGCGCGCTCTGATGCATTATTGATTGCGGTCAACAGGTTTCAAATGAGTAATGGTGCTCAGAAAATGCTGTTGCATTACCGATGTCACAATCCCGTGCGGCGGAACGAGTGGATCATTTAATAACGCTCTCCTTCTTTTCTTCTCCTTCTTTTTTCCCCCTGAATAATTCAGCGATAAACAGGAGATAAAACAAGAAAAAGACCCCAGTGTCGCTATCGACTCATATAACAAGGACAAACACAGACTGACAGATACTTTATTTTCAAAGCTGCTCCATCACGGAAAAGTAATATAAAGTGCAATAAATGTTCTCCAGGGTCTGTTTACATAAATCCTTCAAACACATGCAAGAGAATATATTTCATTCTATACAATATACCTTTTTATTATGTACTCCAGACTCAGGCAGTATGTAAAATACTTATTTTTGGATGTGTTTGTTGCCAGTTGAGGTAGTTTCCTTTGTTTTCGTCAGATTATTTAAGGAATTGTTAAATAATTATGTTAATTTTAAGTTTTAGTGATCACTGAACACTGCCTTTAGTTCTCGTACTTGGTTGGAAAGGAAAAGGTGAAATGAAACACACTGTACATTTAAAAGCCAATAGTTTATTAAGTTGACGATGAATAATTAAGGCTCAATTTCTTACCAATTTCCATGAAAATTAGCCAAGTGGCTACTTTAGCCTCTCTCTTATCGCAGCGCTCACACAGTTCATTAGGCTAAATCACAGTATGCAAATATTGCCACACAGGGGCTAGCTAATTAAGCTCGCATTCCTGCAATCAAACAGATCGAACACCACCCAAACAAAGTTCTGCTACTGTTTTTGCCAAACTCAGTGCAACCAAACACGGCGTACACCGTGCCACGGCTAGTGTAGCGACATTAGCATCTCTTGCTACAAAGTCGGCCATGATAGACACTGCTCTGCTAATTTCTGCTAACTTCTGGGAACCTCGTTCCGCACCAGGAAATGACTACCGCTAGTGTTTATGCTAAAGGGCCTAGAGTGGTTAGTCCTCCTCCAACCACCAGGTCCAAATTCAATCTCATAGTCCACTAGTGTCCGCTAGTCGACATGCTAATTCTGGCAGTTTAAAAAAGTGGACCTATGTAGGCAGTATATTTATATTTAAACTGCAGGGGGGCAAATATTGGCCTGAAGACATGTTTAGCCTAGCTTAGAATAATGATTAGCATTGAATATGGTGCTGTAATGAAAATACTCGGATACGCTAAACGTTCAATAAGCTAATAGTGAACTTCTATGCATTTTTAGACCTTAAACTCCCACACAGTTCTTCTTCCAGTGTTGAATTACTCACATTAAAGCAAAGACTTCTTGACTTCCAAGTAAAATTAAGTGTTTTGTTTCAAATTAAATGTTTTCGAAGTTTTGAGCCTGGAAAAAAAGCGGTCCAAATGCTTCAAGACGTCCCTCTTCTTCAACTTTGTTTCACCGTCTCTCTTCCTCTGTTATAGCTCTCGTTGCAGTGCTTTGATCAGATGAACTCTTCCTATTAATCAGTTCAAACACAACTCTGATCAAAGAATAAAATCCCTCCCGAGTTCCTGAAAAAGGCCCAGAGCTACAGCTTTTAAAATATACACTTTGTGCTCCACAGATTGTACATTAATGGAGACAAGGAATGACGTTCTTCAGCCATGTTTACTTCCTTCCTTCGCTCCTCTGCGATGAAATCATACATTTAGGTTTTCACTGCCCACAACTCTTTTGAAAATGTGTTTTTTTTTCTCCTGCATTAGTTTCTCTCTAAAGGGGTAGTTCAACGACACAAGAACACAAACATGCTAGCTCATAAGAAAATAGCTTATAAATTCTACACCTGTGTAAGTATTTAAAAATATTTCATCATATATTATACTAATACATTACTAGTTATAATATTATATTATAATTTTGCGTAATTGTTTGTCATTAAACAGGCTTTTCCAACAAGTTTCTATCACTTTGTATGCTTCTCACTCCATGCACCAAACTCCATACAGAAAACCATCATATCACAGCAATGCAAGGGTCGATGAGTCACTGCTGCCTCCATCGTGAAGTCCAAATGTGTTATTCAGTGACTTCTGTGTTTGAATTACTTTCTCTGGATTTACCAAAGCGACACAAACACAGCAAATGAGTCAGCAGTGGACCAGCGGCTCCTGTGCACCCACAAGCTAAAAACGTTGATTTTCTCCGTGGACTTTGGTTTGGGAGAGTGAGTCGCTAACAAACCTCCATTTCAAGTCAAAAATAGGATGTCTAATGGTTTCATAAAGTGGACAAGACCCTCTTAAGATATCCTAGCCTTTCATTTGGTAAGCTTTTTTGTTAAGTAGCTAAAGGAGCAAATTCCTTGAAGAGTAATTGCACAGCTTTATTTTAATGAACTGGACTCAAGTGACATTTAATAGGTAACACATAATACATAATTAAATATTTTTTGATGAAATGTCAACTTCTAATCTGCTCTAATCCCATCCAGATGCCCACAGGAAACACACAGAGACACATTGTCCCTTCATTCTCGTTATTTCAGCCGTACCATAAAGTCATATCATGATCCTCCAATGGCAGGACACTGATGTAAAGGCTGCATTGAAATCCTTTGCAGTCACAATGTACATAAAGGCAATGTAAAGAGATAAAATAAAACCCTTAAGCGGATGGAGATAAATCAGGATTCCGGGGGCGTCTGTCGACACCCAGTGATGTGATATTTCCGTAAATTTGTTCTTTTGATTAAAATGTCAAAAAAAATTGTTGAATGGCAATCGCGACTGTGGCTCACTGCGTGAAACGAGGAGGCAAAATGTCATTTTTTGGTCCTCACTGTTTTTATAATTTACTCCTTACATATATACATGTAAAACAAATTGGTTCATTGTGACCATAATTTTTCCTCTTCCCTCCTGTGCAGCGGACGCCGTATCGAGCTGACACTCCAGCGGGGGCCGTATTGATGTCAGCTTGAGTGTGTCGCAGGCAGACGGGGGGGTTGTTTGTTTTCAGTGAGTGATGTCGAGACAAATGGGCTGAGATCTCATCACTCTGTTCCTCCAGAGGAACCTTTTGTGGGTGAAGGAATTGCGGCGTGCGGAGAGTTTGATCCAGCTTTCATTAAAAGCCTCTCGGACTAAAATGGTGGGGGACGGCTCTGTGCTTCTGTGAAGGACAGGCGGCGAGTGCTTCACTCTCCGAGCTCGGGTGCGTTTGATTCTCGTCACGTGTGGAGAGAGATTTAATTTGCCCCTTCGCCGCCAGTGAGACGGCTTCTCATTGAGCGTGTACCTGAGGATTACAAGCCCCAAAAAGCACAATTTTCATATCGAAAAATAAGGTGTTTATTGCATACATATATATCACTGGGTGAAACTGAGATGCGTGCCTTTGGCGAGAGCGTGGTCAAAAATGTCTGAACGATCAGGTTACTGAAGTCATCGATCGGTCGGAGGCAAATCTGCAGCAGCCACCGCAATTACGCTTGTTTTAAAAGTGAGAGGCTGAATGAAACTTGCAATCTCCTTTCACTTTACACACACTCTGCGCTGCTGCAAGCCTTGAAGGGCAGAAAAAGAACCCGGCGTCGGTCACAGAGAGATTAAAGAGCAGTGATTGTTTATTGACAAGACCTGCTCACTGTTTTCATTCAGAGACAAATCACTGATTAATTCATGACTCTCGATAACTCCATCACAGCAAGCAGCCGCGCCATTAGAGAACTGTCACTCTGCGTCACTTTTTAAAAAAACAACAGCCCCTGGCATCAATGGTTAAATATATGTTGTTGTAATAAACACATCCATTGTCACATCAGCTTCTTTTTGTTTATTTCAGTAATGTAGCAGTGAATTATTCAGGGAGATGTTTGACGTGAGGCTGCCTCTGTTTCATCACGACATCGAAACGGCCGTGTTTTTTTACACAGTGTAGAAAGAAACATGTTAAAAAGAGACTGTGAGAAGTGTAAGAAGAAGTGTAGAGAAAATGTAGTTGTTAATTTATTTTTCTTATATTTATTGCTATTTAAGAAAAATGACATCTGTCAATCCTTTATTGATCGTTGTCCAGCCTCTAGTTTAATTTCACTGAATCCTTCAAAACACATTTGGAAATTCATGTCTGTCCTCCAGCCTCTGAATTCACTTTATTATTACAGTTTACATACAAGGTTTCTTCGTCCAATAACTTCCCGCAGGCTGTACACTAAAAGGCGCAACGCTGCCCTCCACAGGTCGAAGTTCCCAATCGCATTGTGAAGTCCGTAATCATAGTTTCAAAAGTTCATTAACACAGATTGAAGTGCTTGTGTATTCTCATCCTCGTTGTTTCCTACAACATGGTTCTTCACCACATTTCAAAGTCTTCGTCTACTAATAATTTCCAGCAGTTCAAAGTTCCTTAATCAAAGTTCCTTCAACACAGATCAAAGTTCCTTCAACACAACTCAAGGTTCCTTAAACAAAGTTCCTTCAACACAACTCAAAGTTCCTTAATCAACGGTCCTTCAACACAGTTCAAAGTTCCTCCAATGTAGTTCGGTTCCTCGCCAGAGTTCAAAGTTCCATCAATACAGTTCCAAGTTCCAAAGATTTAAAAATGCAGCCATTTCCAAACATAAGAATTCCACAACCTAAAATAAAGTCTGTAAAAGTTCTTGCGACCTACTTAAGTATAAATATGGAAATAGACATTGATAAAAGACAGCACCCACTTAAGAACAATATGTATACCACTTTCAATGTCATATTAATTTTCTGTCCTCCAGAAGAATGTCATTCCATTCTCCTTGTGGCTCAACTTTGGTCTCCACCACCTCCCGGGGGAAATTTCTGGCTCATTAGTTCCTAAATGGGGCAATTAGCACAATGTGGGTCTTGATTATATTTAATCAAGGAAAGCATAGACCAAAATCACTTATAATAATGGCTGGTCAACATGATTATATTAATCAAAACCACTCGTATGATAATTTGTCTCCTTACAGCTCTTACGTTGATGATAGAATCGGAGTGTGATGGGGAGTATACAGGGAGATGAAATAAATGTAAAAACAAAAGAAAGAATTGAAGTCAGTGTTGCACTTGTGAGTCTTGACGCTGTAAACGGTAAACTGTGACCTTTAAGATCCGACAGCGTGTTAACCGCCTTGTATCTGTCAGGAAGCCTGACATCCACCAATCAGACTGATGGCAGCTGCGTACAGACCACAGTCGACTGAATGAACGGTTTGTTTTTTAAGCTAGCTAGCTACCACTCAGCATGTTTAGCTAGCTTGAGCTAGTCAAATAAGTCACCATAGAAGTTAGCATGTTGCGCTAATGCCATTTTCAGTTAGCTACCAACTGGCCTTACCCTTTCTAGACATTGTTCGCCAGCTGCTTGGTAGAGTTCTGGGGATTAAGCAAATGGACCATTATTATGCTAGCATTAGCTTACAGTTTGTGCTAATGGTGCGTAAATTGGATTAGAAGTTAGAAGAAAAAGGATTCACGGGATAAAACAAAGCATCAGCTTATGTTTCACCAAACATAAGCGAAGGTAAACTCACTTCATATTAAGTAAAACAGATGAGTGTATTTTGTAAAAACACTGTATACGTGATATTGAGCCTCAGCCTTGAGATCTACTGTAGAGTCTGGTTTTTCCTTTGAAAATTGGGTCTAAATAAACTACTTATTATTAATTACACCAGAATAAAGTGTCAGCTATTAGCAGATAAATTATTTGGCAGAAAAACACACCTTCAGATGTGCAAAAAGTAGGAAATACACTGCATAACAAGTGTCTACTCTGCTTCAAGCATTTGGCAAATTTATTTTTCTCTCACCTCAAGGGAAATTTAAGGAAAACTATAAAAATAACTGCACAGCAGAATGTTGACAGCCCGCTAAATGGCACGTTTAATAATTTAAAAACCCATGCCGTCAACGAGATCATTACCAGAAATGAATGTGTCACTGGAATTCCTCACTGTGCTTCTGAAGTGTTTTAATGTTGACGCTAATTTTTCGCCCTGCAGGGACGTGCTGGGCAACGTGGAGGTGATGCAGCTGGATTTCGAGATGGAGAACTTCACCAGCCTCTCGGTGACGAGGAGGATCAACTGGAACATCGACTACAAGGGCCAGAGCCCGAGCCCTGACTCTGAGAAGGTGGTGACCGAGTTGACAGTCGTGCAGCGGGACATTCAGGCCATCATCCCTTTGGCCATGGTGAGTTTAATAGATTTATTATCTAAAAAACATATGGGAGCGATGTAGAATGTGCTCAAACACCAAAAAAAATTGCTTTAAAACAAGACGTTCTCTGTTGATATCTTGTTTCCAAGGTCCTTTTTCTTCTTTACATTTTTCAGAATGTAAGATAATCCGTCTCGCGGAGCTGTCAAAAAGAATAATGACATATTAGACTGAAGAATCCAACGGTGTGTTTGATCTCATATGAGTATTCTTCACTTGAAATATGACACTGTCCTTTGTCTGGCTAAGAAGTAGTGGATGTATCCACAAAAGAAAGTTACACCTGGTTTTCTCCTTTAGAAACTTGAAACTCCCTCTTGACGCTGACAGTGAAGCGGGAGAGCTGAGAAATGTCTGGCAGACAAGGTCAATGTGCGATTGTCTTTTATAGATGGAGTATTTTTTATTTTTTATGTACGTACACCATCTGTTAATTACAGAATTATTATACTGGAGGGCGAAACTCAAACAAGACAGGTTTGGGGCTTGTTTTAAAGCTGTCATTCTCAGAGCAAACAACAAATAAAAAGTGAATTCATCAAAGTTGATCGCCGTGCGAGTCACGTCCAGCCTCGCTCTCCCTCGCAGCTTTGTCTCTGTGAATGCCGTGTTCTCACATGAAAGTCGTTTACGAGAGTCACGCAACCTTTAAAGCAGGCGTGGGCAACATATTTGTGGTGTTTTTAATGAATAGTTCCATATTAAACATGGAGCGTCAAGCGATCTGCAGAAGAACTTTTACTAATCAGAGGGCATGCAAACATCGTAAATGTGTGTAAATGCAACTATTTCAGCATCGAAAGCAACTGCCTGCAAGTATAAAGAGAATTTGGTCAATATTTGAGATGATAGAAATTCAAAAATCACTTAAAATCAGTCACTTTATTAATTTGGTGCTTCGTTTTATCCCGTTAATCCATTTTTCAAACACTTCTAACCCAATTTACACACCATTAACACACATTGTAAGCTAATGCTAGCATAATAATGGTCAGTTAGCTTGGTCCTCAAAAGCTTCGCAAGCAGCTGGCGAACAATGTCAGGTTAAAGCCAGTTGGTAGCGAGCTGAAAATGTTTTATGTTCAAGCTAGCTAAACATGCTACTTGATAGATAGATAGATAGATAGATAGATAGATAGATAGATAGATAGATAGATAGATAGATAGATAGATAGATAGATAGATAGATAGATAGATAGATAGATAGATAGATAGATAGATTAAAACTGTAGCTTTTTATATATAAAGCTACAGCTTCTAGCTTCTGTTCATTCTAGCTAAACATGCTACGTGATAGATAGGTAGGTCAGTAGGTAGAGATAGATAGATAGATAGATAGATAGATAGATAGATAGATAGATAGATAGATAGATAGATAGATAGATAGATAGATAGATAGATAGATAGATAGATAGATAGATAGATACATAGATACATAGATAGATAGATAGATAGATAGATAGATAGATAGATAGATTAAAACAGTAGCTTTATATATCTGTACTAAAGAGACAGGGAAGTAACAGAGACAGATATATTGACTTCACAAATAAATTAAATCATCACTTCTGTCTCTTTTCCTGTCTCTCGCTCTCTCTCTTGCAGTGATTTGCTGATTATTAAGAAAGTCAACCAATCCCAGAACACTTAAGTGTCTATTACTCATTTAATCCGGGCTCCTCTCCTTGCCTCGTGAAAGGTGGCAATTAGTGAGGGTAGTAAACAGATTATGGGAACAAGGGGAAATTAATCAAGCAAAGAGGCACAGAGTACCTTCCGGCTACACCTCGCCTTCTTACTGCGTCTCTTGTGGTCATGCTTTGCTCATTTGTAACCCAGAGATTTTTAAACAAGAAATAAGCAGAAAATAAGTCCAACTCCACTATATATCTGTTCATTAAAATTTACTGTGCATGGTAAATAATGTAATAGACTGGATGCAGGTGGCGTGTAGGAGTAGATGTTTGGCTGTTGCAGAATGAGAAAGGGTTTGACTGAGGCAGCACTATATCATAAAATACATACGTACATGCTCATAAAACTGAGAGGAACCCACATATATCTCCGGGTAAGAGGTCGCTGCTCTCTCAGAATAAAAAGTCTTGGTTATCTGTGATATATATTTGCATAATTACTACTGTTCTGCACCTGAAGCTCTATTAAATATAGCGGAGCTGCAGTTATGACTCTGTGTACTGCACATCTGTTGTAGCATAAGGTTCATTTTATATGTCTGGCTCCCCTTGACATTTGGGATCAGCATGCGTTTGTACCCAGATGTGTTTAGCTGCATTGCAAAATGAGATTCTTCTGCCCACGTTAAATTTACATCCTGGAGCAAGTTGTAGCACAAAAAAAAAACAACCGTTGTTGCTTTTTTTAGTTTAGTTTAGTGGCCGTCTGCCACCTCTGCACCCAACGTTGCTGTGTGGGTTTTATTGCTTCTTTGGCTGCAGTGGCAAAGCTGTCGTCAGCAGATTTGTGGGGGGGAAATAGTGGATTTTTGAAGTCTCATCCCAAGGTTTGTTAACGCACATGTAGTAACCATATTTCATGACAATCCAAGGTAATCCCTCAATCTCTGATGCCCATTAGCTTTTTAGCGTAAGCTGTTTTTCCCGAACCAGGAATATCAACATTTTCATGAAAGTAGAGCTTCCCAAACAATACAAGTCTGAGGATCTCACCTCATCTCTAAGGGCCATCTTTCTTTACCCATGATCATGTTCTTTCGAGTCATGACCCATCATTCATGACCATAGCTGAGGGTAGGAAAAAGGGCGCCTCGTAGATGGAGAGCTTTGGCCCAATTTGGCCCAAATCAACTTGATTAATGTATGCTCATAAAATGTGAATCACAAAGTTGGACATCAGACCTATTTAAATACTTGGTGGATGGACACACATTGAAATATTTTGGAATACACGCCTGAGGCACTTTAGATTATGTGGGAGTGTTTCTGCGAAGAAGAACAGCCAATCTGATGCCTTTCTCGCTGAACTCCACTGTGATTGCTCAATTTCTTCTGACATGAGCCAGATTTCTTCAAAGCTCGGAACAGAGTTGAGAGGAATCTAGTTCTTTCTCTCAGATCACTCAATTATGAATTATTAATAATATCCAGAATATCCCGGCTACCCCAACCTTTATGCCTACAAAGAAAAGGATTGGCCGTCTCTTTCGCAGACAGTGAATTTGAAGGACATCAGAAAAGGACTTGGCTTTAATTGTGCTTGAACAATTCAGAAAGATTTTATAATCGTGGGAATCCAGTCAGAGTTCACTTCAAAACCAAGTTTGAAAGCATCTTGGATCGTTTGCTTTCGTCTAGACGGCAAGAAGAATCTGCTTCTGTGTACTTTAAGGGTTATTTTTGATATTGAGTGCAACTGAAAACTGAACAATTCAGTGTGGATGAAGCCTTAATCGCTGTTGTTGTTGTTTTTAGAAACTTAGTCAATATTTAAACTCTCTGAATGCCATTTGACTGCGGCAAGAATTAGCTATTGATTATGATTTATAACGGTAATAAACGGCGTGATGGCTCTTAAGTGTTTTGTTTTGCGATGTTGAAGCAGGTGATACTTCACTGCCTCCTTTCACACGACGTGAACACAGCACCGAGGAATGAAAGGGATGTTTTCACACTCAACATACGCCGCTACAGAGTGATTTGTAGTTAAACACGACCGCAGTGTATTCACAAAAAACCCCGACCCGCTGTGTCTCCAAGGCTGCTCACAAACAAAGTCTGGGCCTCGCACATCGAGCAGCTGAAGCATTCAAAAAAACTGGATAAAATCGGGCCAGTGAATGAAGTCCTTGAGGTGCAAAAGAAAAAGTAACACATCCTCCGACTTACTGTCGTTTTCAGTGTAGTGGGAGCTGTAACTGGACCAGCACTTTTCAGCTGGTGACATGAACTCGCTGACAGCTTGCTCAGCACTTCCAGAAACTGCTCTTATGAACGGGAGTGAGTCGCTTGTGTCTCCATAATACAAAACATGATGCCTTTAGTGTTCAAGTGCAGCAGAAATGTCAGTGCAGAACTGCACAACTGTAGTAACGCTTGGACTTGAAAGCCCTAGAGCGCTTCTCTGTTTAGAAACTATCAGTGCTATCAGTGATGACTGAAAAACAAAAAAACAGATTTTAGCCTGTGTTTGTGTTACGTTCTAATCCAATCACTCTCTGCACCAAAGCCCATTGAGAAAATCAGCGATTTTACATCACAGCACACATTAGTTGAAGTTGAAATTAATTCTTAAGGGATTTTAGTGTTTGAAATCCTTCATTTGGATTCACCTGCATGACACAAACTGACCACACGAGGCAGCAGCGGACCAGCAGCCCCTGTGTTCCTGCAGGCTAAAAACGCTGATTTTCACAATGGGCTTTGGTGTGGGACAGTAAGGGACAGAAACCTCAGTTTCTAGTGACAAGATAAAATGACAAAAACATATTCTTAGTGTAGCATACACTTAAGCAGGGGTAGATTTTATTGAACGAGACATTGTGTTATCTAACTGAAATCAGTTTTTCATCCAAAAAAAGCCAAGAACTTCCAGCTCCATTAGCTGAGGCATTTGTTTATATCAAACGTATGCAGTATAGATTTTTATTTAGTACTTTGTTTGGTCAGGTTTCCATGGCCCTTAATAAAATTGCCATCAAGTTTGTGTTACATTTATACTGGACTGAATACACATTTGTTTTAGCATCAGATTCAAGTAACTGTTCTGCTGCTTCAGTAATTAAAGAGAAAGGATCGCCGTGCACAGACATGACAGATTTTTGTGCCAGGCTGAATTCAGGTATAAGCATAATTAGTGCTCCCAGAGCAGTGCACATTTAATTGTGAAGTGTCTCTTGCAGTGTAATACTTACCAGATGCCAAAACAGCAAGGAGAGCTTTGGGATGATGACTTTCAATTAGGATTTCACCCCAGAGCCCAGTCAATTACCCTCAGAGGTCTGCTGTGCTTTGCTTCCTGTAAATTGGCTTTGTTCTGTCAAATTAAAAAAAAAAGAAAAGAAAGCAAATAATATTACAAGTGAATCAAAAAAAAAAAAAAAGCTGTTGTTCTTACAACCTGAGCGTTGGAGCATAAACTGAGATGAGGGAGAAGTGGCTGAACCGCTGCGTTTGTATATTAAATACTTAGTTCCAGGCAGATTCTGTGTGGAAAATCAAACAAAAACATCTTGGTTATGCAATCGATTTTAATTCCGCTGGTTCACTGATGATTCACACAGTAACAATCAGCCTGGTTTCATAGAAACAAGGCTGCAGTTGCGCCTTTAATGCTAAATTTGTGCTTTATTTACAGAGGGAAGGAGTTTGAATGTGACATTTAGACAAATTTTGGGCCACTTTTTTACTAACTTCTCACCCCATGAACACGCATACGAAATATCACAGCGCTTATGAGTATAAAAATGAATAATACAATTTCAGACTCATTGTTAACAACAATCACCTTTTTTACATTAACTCTTGTTGAACTGTAAACCGCTGAAAAACATGTACATAATCCAACCATTGTGGTTTATTTTGAGTTGTTGTGAAGGGATAATGAAACGCCATGTCGTCAAAGTATTAAAGGTTTACACTGTATTTGCATTAAAGCAATAAAAACGTTATTCTAATATACCCAATTTGACTAAAGTGCTAAAAAGGACTTAACAATAGTTTTATGGATTTTACAAGGAACAAATAGTTCTCAAGTATTTGAGTCTCTAATGAGCAAGACGTCTGCCAAGGATTAGGTCGTCATTGCCTGTGGCCATGTTTGTTTTTTATAGGTTTTGACATCTTTATGAGAACATGAATCAAGTGTAATTCAACCCTGCGACATGTAATGAGGGAAATTATCTTAAACTACACAGGAAAAAAAAAAACAGTTGGAATTGTTGACGCATGAATTCATCAATTTTATTCATACTATAGTTAATAAGTTAGATCAAATTGTGACCATATACCTTTGTAACCTTATATATTTGTGACCCGGCAAAAGTAGCACCAGGTCAGCCCAGCTCAAACAGAGTAAACAAAGACATTTTTTTATTGTTCACCGTTGAATGAAGTTAGACAAGGAAAAACGCATCAGAATTAAATTGTGGCTGTACGTCGTAACAAAGACAGAGGCTTCTGGTCATGGCGACGCCGGTCTCACTTCTGCTTCGTTAGCGTTAGCTTAAAAGTTAGCAGACTTCATCGTCGTTCTCCTGAGTTTATGTGCAACAAGTATGGATTATTTAGCGGCCGAAAGAGAGTAGGACATGAGAATAAGTGGACACCTTGAGGCAAACAGACACAGGACTTACTTCAGAGATAATATACTTACTTCAGATTAATAAACTTCTATCTTCTTATGGGATGAGTTATCGTTAACGTTGTTAATCTATGTAACGTTAGTGTTCATTCAAAGTCACACACAGGCATTAAAACATGTTTTTTCATCCTAGACGCTAGCATGTGCGTTTCAGAAGATTATGTGGCTACATTGTTATTAACTAACTAGCTACCTAACTATCAATAACTAGCTCCAGGTGCAAACATTCATGGGGCTCAGCCGAAGCTGAAATTGATTTATACCTAAATAAATTGCATTAACTATATTATAGCTGTGTTATTTACTCCAAACCAGTGTCACGCTTGTTTTTTTTGCATTGGGGGGAGTAAAATCCCATGGCCTACTTATATTTTGCACTTTCATATTCAAAGTAAAAAACTCTGTCTGTGCTGATGCTGGACTTGAATTGAGAAAAATAAAATAAATACAATTAACACTATTCAGATATATAAATGTATCTAAAGATATCTACATTTCTTTCAAATGATAAACACTCTCGCTAGCTCAGCATTGTTGTTTTAAAATGTGAACAATTCGCACCTCGAAACGTGTGTTCGATCATCATGTGAGTATATGCTATTAATATGAATTAGCAGCTAGCTGAGAGTTAGCACATGAGAGAATTCAGCCCTGCTGGTAACACTGGTCTTTGACGCTGAGGAAATTGGTCCTGGAAAGTCCTTGAATCTGATGTCAACCAACGGCGTGGGAACCCAAGTGGATGTAGTAGCCACCGGGGGGCTATTAACTAAGGAGTTAATGGTCTCAATCACTAGTTTCAGCTCGTTTTCAATAGACAATGATGTCAATTTTGTAAATTATGTTCCCATTTATAGGAAAATGTGGACACCGGTGAGATTGACGGCATGTGACATCAGATTCTTATGACCGGTTGTTAGTTGGTTGTCACAGAAACAAAGAACGTCTCATGATGATCATGAAATTGGAGAACACTTTCACAGAGCTTATGCAAAAAGATCAATTTTAAATTTGCTATAGGTGCTGTTCCGGAGGGGAGGCATTGCCTATTATGTTATTGATTATACATCTCTGCGGCCTTATTGTATTGATTAATCCAAAGCCTGCGCAGAGGTTGATGAACATGGGTATATCTGAGAGTAGCTGTGGTTCACGATGCCTGATTTTAATCAAGTGGTACTCGACGAGTACGTGGGATTCAGACGCTGATAATGGAGTTCTACGTGTTTCTACATGTGCTTTTAGTCGTAATCCTCTTTACACAACTTAAACATAATTTATTGCAGGATTCTTGGAGGTGAAGATCAGTATCGGGCCAAAGGGCACTTCAGAAGCTGCTGCGTTTTATTATTAACCTTCTATCACACACACACTGAAGATGCCTTGACAACACTGTGTGTGTGTGTGTGTGTGTGTGTGTGTGAGCGATATTGTTCATCCCTATAAATAAAGGATCATGCAGCTCAGTAGAAAACGAGAGAGTGGGAGGAAAGTCACTTTATGCTCGACGTGATTGTGGTGCAGAGATTTAAATATACCTGTTTTTTTTTGTTTTTTTTGATTCCAGGTAATTTACATGGTTTAAGTGTCTCTAGTGCTGCTCGTTCACCACAAATGAGGCAACTTGTTTCTGCCAGGCTGGAGCCGACGTGAGCTGCAAAAATAAAAAGAACCACAGAAATTATTAATTTGCACTTCAGCTGGAGGCCTGGTGTGTGTTTTAATTGGCTGTTTGCATTCCTGCGCAGTCACTCTGTAACAGGAATGCAAAGCGCGTGTCGACCTCGTTTGTGCATCATTCATCAGTATTGTTTCAGGCCTAAAAGTTTCATCACCGCGTGAACCCTCTTGGTATTGACATTGTTTAGCTCTATATTTTAGAAAGAAGTGGAGCTGCAATTGAATAATATTTCAGTTTTGCTACAGGTATCTCATGAATAAATTAACGATTAAACGCAAAGACTTTCAGCAGTAATTAAGCTGTTTTTGACATCATTTATAACTACAAACAGTTCTCATGTGCATTCATACAACTCATCTAATGCCATATGCCTTAAAGAGATATTTCAAATTGTTTTTGTAACTTAACAACGCTCACACAGCAAAAACAGTTTGCTCCCTGCACCAAATTCCATGGAGAAAATCAGCGATTTTACATCACAGCACACAGAAGTGTATCTGTGCCATTACCTCGCTTATGAAGCCATGAAGGTTCGAAACAAACAGTTCAGCCACTGCTGAGAACGCTGTGTTGTATTGTAATCTCAAGCTCAGCGAGATCTCTGAAAAAACCCGTTCTGGTTACGTAAACACCGGTTCTCCTGAACAGCAGATCGTCCTGCTCCGGGCACTAGTCCGGGCACATCAAAGTTGCGTACATTGAACCGCAGAAGAAGAAGAACATCCGTTGTGGAGGTGTTTCACGAGGCGACAGTGTCTTCTGACTCTGGGTCTGACTCTGGGTCAAAGTTGTAAAAGGGACTGCGGCGGGGAGTCGTGAAGAAGCTATTTTTAAACACTGTTAAAACAATGTTTTGACAATGAGTAGCAGTGCATCCACCGTTCCAGAGGGGGGAGCTGCGCTTCTGAGAGCTTACGTCACTTCCAGGTATTGGCAGCACAGCACAGTCTGTCTTCTGGGGGTGAGATTTCAGTCTGAAACAGCGCGGCTGACGAGAGCGTCAGTGAGGAGAGATTTCTATTGGCTCATTTATAGCAACTAGGAAGTTTTTGACCATAAAAACAAGTTAATGTATATAAATGGACCTCCATAACTTACATATAATGTGTGATAGGACCACTTTAAAATGTTTTAAATCCCTGGTTTAAATTCACCTCAGTGTCACAAACTTACCAAACAGCGCATCAGTATACCAGCCGCTCCTGTGTCCCTGTGAGCTTAAAAACGCTGATTTTCTCTAAGGACTTTGGTGTGGGCGAGTGCAGCAAACTTATTCTAACAATTGAACATTACAGTCATTGCTTTTCCATTTTAAATCACATTTTCAGTGAAAGTGAAGGTAAAATTGTCAGGTGATGAAACACGGTGAAAGCAGGGAGTGTGACCTGGAGGTTGGAAAGGAACACGATTGATTTGTAATCATGATTAATCCACTGATTCTTGTGTTTTCTCCCTCTCTCTATAGGACACAGAGATTATCAACACGGCCATTCTGACCGGACGCACCGTGGCCATCCCTGTGAAAATGGTCTCCATAGAGATGAACGGCGCCGTCACGGACGTCTCTGCCTCTGTGCAGTGCAAGTCCTCAAACGAAGACATTGTCAAGGTAAAAATAAACCTGATATTCCTCAATCATCTGTATCCGGGGCAAAACACGTCAATTTTGGAGAATGCAATTCTTTAGCCTCCTCCGCTATTACCTCAGTCACAACATGGGTGGGGGATAAAGACTTCATCTCTGAGCCGCCGCGCCATATGTACTCTTTGATTTCATTCCGGCCTGATGCCGTTGGATAAAATCAATAAATGTTGATAAAACTCTGCACAGAAATCAGCGAGGTAGTAAAGGAGCAGTAAAAAGCCTCATGACATGCTTTCCTGAATCCACCGCATCGACCCATTTCCGAGCAGACACCTTGTCCACAGATCTCTGCCTTAGATGATTCGCCGTATAATGCGATTTTGGTGTTCATTTAAGTGTGATGGCTGCGGGCGGATGTAGCCGCCTCCCGGCGCCCCAAACAATCACGGCTCAGACTTGTGCGGGGGGAATCCGAGCCCGAGACCGCGTGCACAACAACAAGCCTCGTTTGTTGATTAAGCATATTAAAGTGGGATCACAACAACTTGCAGAGCACATTAGAGGCCGTGATTACTCCCTTATTATTTTCTCCAGTCAATTACAGTCATAATAGATTTCACCACAGGACGACTGGGCGGGCTCAGTGAAGTCTGCGCCTTCGGTGGGATTAAATGATGCTGTGACCTTAAAAGATGTAAACAATTCATAATGCATGTCATTACATTCAAATGTACAACAGCGGAGACAATGCAGACAGACGTGAGCGGCCTTTTACTTCTTCTTATTATGCTCCGCCAGGATGAAAGTCATTCATCACGCCGTGTAAAAGCACGTTGGAAAATATCACACTTGTACGCAGCTGGCAGGGATGAAAGCGGTGTTCAGAATGCATCGGCGTGCCGCTAAGAGCTTTTAACTCCTGCGAAACAACAGGTAGAACATCTGCAGCGGCACACAACGCCGTGTGTTACTGAGACACAATCAAAACATGCACACAGAGACACAAATCAGACCACAGGCGAAGGCTGGGTTGAAGACGACAGGAAAAAACAAAAACAGAAATAAGCACAGTGGCTGCAGGAAATAATAAGAAAAAGCAATATAGGAACAGCAGAGCAATCATGAATACATTGGTGGTTCTGAGCTCCACGTTACTGCAGGGGTGAAGCTGAGGAAAGTGCTTTTATCAGAGCGCCAACTCTGACCTAAACCGAGAGGCACGGGCACAGTTTAAAGGTCCAGTGTGTGAAATGAAGACACTTTATTGGCAGTCATTGATTATACTGCCACAGGTATGTTTTGTTTGAGCGTATAATCATGTTTAAAATATCCTTATAAGCCTTTACTATTTATGCATTGTCTGCCATCTTGTGCCACCAGGCTTCTACAGCAGTGTGGATGGACAACAAGCTATTATGAAGCAGTCTTGTAGCATCGACAAAAAAAATTGGCTCCACCCACATAAACCAACTTTTAAACATCCATATCAATGGGGACCTCAGCTTGTTCTTCAGGCGTTGGTCTGTTTTGACAAAGTCTGCCATCTTGTATATCGCTATAGATAGACACCAAGTAGGCTAGCGTTTGTGTTTCTCAATCTGAAACTGATTAATTTTGCCCAAACAAAGGAAAACAGGCTCCACCCACCTGAATCTGAAGCTTAATCTAACGTTAGAACATCCACATCTACTTGTTGACAACATCTGAAGGCTACCACAGTTCCTTGACATCTGCAGTCTCACAAATTCTGACTTACTGGACCTTTAATTGTCTGAAATTATAGTTTATAGTATGTAAAATAGGAGATCTATCTCCTCTAAAGGTGCATTCACACCAAAAAAACAAAGTATTTTTTCCAAGTTGTGTTGCTCACACAATTGTTTGCGAGTCAACATAAATGAAACAGCTGGTGATGACTGGCCTCGGGCTAATCCAAAGCTAACCGTGCTATAATAAAACACAAACAGCAATTAAGTGTCTCACACACACATTTAAAGAAGTGTCCTTTTTGGAAACAACATCTGGACTTTGGAAGAATCTCAACGTTGATTGACGGTTTTTCAGCTTCTGCCAATTATCCCCTTCATTCACCATCCAATCTGATTTGACGTCCAAGATTTGGATGTAAATAATAGTAATCTGCAGTAGTAAAGAAGCGCCATGACAACACAAAGCAAACCACTGGAATAATAATAATATTAATAATACAGAAGCTAACTGATAAATAGTCAGTGTCTAAAGTGGTCTGTTTTGACCCATTTTCCAGATTTAGAGAAGAACATTGTCCAGTGGCCTTAGATTCAGGTGAATCACAGTAAAGCAGCAGCAGTGACCTTGCTCAAGTGTCCTTGTTTTCTGTTAGAAATCTTCCAAATGAACAGGAGATATATGAAGTAAAATGTTCCAAATTCTGCTTAATGTCTCATGTGCTGTATATTTGATACGTGTCAGGCGATAAATGCTCTCCTGGCCTTTCCCAACCAAAACAACAGGAGCGTGAATGGTGAGGTTAAACTCTTCATTATCACTTTGATTTTTGAGATGTTGTAATCTCTCCGTCTTTTATCTCCCGCAACTGATTTATTGTTTAATAATCCAAAGTTTAACATCCATAATGTTCTTTTTCCCCCCCCAAGATTTTAAAGCGACTTTATTGGGGGAAAAAAAAAACTGCACAGCGATACGATACACCTGCTTTTTCAATTTCACACTCCTGCACTCTCTCTACGAGTCCTTTTATTCACAATAAAAAGACAGTCAATTCCAGCTAAGCTTTTATTGGACACTGAATAGTGTGTATCGGAGGAAAGTCATTCTCTCTCCAAATATCAACTTAGCCAAATTGTGAAACATGTTGATTGTGGATAGCACAGCCAATAGGAGGTGACCACTCTCAACTGTCCTGTGATTGGTCGACGGGATGGCAGGAATCAGAGTCAAGAGGAGGAGCAGATCTTTTAAATTACAATATGCTCATAGGTTAATATGAAATTATTCATGAACAAAGTCCACCATCTTTTCGCGTTTCTACAGAATCACGAATGGGCAAGCTCTCCAGAGCTTGTGTTCC
Organism: Microchirus variegatus; assembly: GCF_963457635.1. Taxonomy (NCBI): domain Eukaryota; kingdom Metazoa; phylum Chordata; class Actinopteri; order Pleuronectiformes; family Soleidae; genus Microchirus; species Microchirus variegatus. The sequence continues at coordinate 28,477,711 of NC_139806.1, read as the reverse complement.
ACATTTCGAGTTGGACTCCAATTGGTATTGGATTACGTGAATGTAGACTTATGACTCCACCCATCATAAACATACTTGAAGCTTCAGACTGATTTGATGTGTTTTGTGTTGAATGGCAGCTGATATATTGCTTTTCAAGTCGTTTTTAGACCTAGTTACAGAATGCAGACGTAACTAGGGACTAGGGGTCCGAGTTATGTCCTGTTTCGGTACGACATTTACGTTATTCGTTTCCTCCATGTACTGTACACTCTTAGAAATAAAAGTGTTAAGTAGAACCATATAAGGTTCTTCGGCTTGTCCTCATAGGAGAACCCTTTTTAGCTCCAGGTAGAACCTTTTTTTTTATAAAGGAACCCTTTTAAAAACCTTTATTCAGGAAAAGGGTTTCAAAGGGTTCTCTGGATCAAAATGGTTCTTACTGGAAACATTAGTGTCACCAAGAACCCTTGAAAAACCCTTTTTTCGGGAAAGGGTTTTTCACAAGCAAATGGTTCCAGGTAGAACCTCGACCCTTGTAGAAAGACCTTTTTGGAGCCCTTATTTTTCAGAGTGTACTGTAGGTTAAAGGAGAATGTTTTCTTTCTTTACAATATGGTAGCAGGGCACTTGTAACTATCGATAACAAATGTAAATGTCAGGTCAGTTCCACATCAGCATGAAGATGTTTGAAGATATTTTCTGTATCTTGTTTTGTGTAATTTTGTGTTGACATGTCTCTGGTACTGGTTAATCTGTAGGTTTATTTTAAAAAAAAAAGAAAAAAAAGTTGGTGGCTTCTTCAAATGTAAGGCATTCAAGCACAGTTTGCACAGAGCTTTGTGGCTGATGATGAAAACATTCCCGTTCCATGAAACCATCTGCTGTCATAGTAACCCCTGAGTGCACACATGATACCTGTTTTTCTCAAAGCAAACTTTCAAAGTTGTTTAACTGTCAGCTGCCTAGAGCTACACATCTAGATATTCCCCAAAAATAATAGCGTACATCTAGATACATGTGTTTGCTGAATACAAGGTCTCTTCAGTCACAATCACGTGTCGCCTACTCCAGCTTTAAAGGGTGAAGTCGCAGTATATCTCAGATTTATGAATCACCCTCTCCATAACTGACAATCTTAAAAAATTTGACCACATCACCTTCTCGTATTTGAAGTCTGCCGCGTGTCAAAAAGTCTTTTCTTTCTCTTCCGTCGAACACTAAAACTATCTCATCAAGTCGGGAGGGCTAATGAAATTTAAATCCTTTTCAGAGATTTAGCAGCTCGTCAAGGTCAGGTCAGCCAGGTTTGATTGAATATTTTACAGACTGAGGCCACCAAACCATGAAGCTGTATCAGACACTGACATCTATCATATTGGCTGTGAATGAATCCTTTCTTATTAAAAGAGTCCAGTATATGTCCAATATACTGTGATATACTCTGATATATTGGACCCACTCTTAATGTTTCCTGCCTTGCCTTGTGCTTCGCGTTATCTCGTGTACAAATTGGCCCAAAATAAATAGCGGGAAAACAAAATTACACTGTGAATTAAAGTCACAGTAGAGTTCAGATTAATGAGTTTGAGCGATGAGAGGGGCCCCGGCCGCGGTGTGAACGGAGCGAGCGATGCTGTGGGACGCCTTGCCTCAGCACGTCATTTATCATTTTTCATTATCCATTAAAGACAAGGCGCGTGCGATATTGAGTGGGCTTGCTCCAGCGAGCTTGCCATTGAACATTCGAGGCTAATTTAAAAATGAGACCTTCAGGCTCAGGAAATACACAGTCATGACAGTTCAATAAAAAAAACAAATAAACGATTCACCGCGAGTGCGACAAAGATGGCGTCCTCCATTACTTTTTGTTGTTGCTGTTTTCGTGCCACACTCATTAGTCGCGTGCCAAAGTTGGTGATAATCTATTCCGATCACATTCTTAGTCACATTTTATTCGATTATACAGTTCTAGCTTTACTTAGCTCTACTCTACGGGGTTGTCATAGCGACGCAAACACAAACAAGCGACTTGTGAAGCAGTGTTTTTGGTGTGACTGAATCATTAGAATCAGTCGATTTAAAATTAATCGTTCACAGAATCTTTCCTGCATGACCTGGAAAACAGACCAGTTCACGAAAACTATGACAAAAAAAAAAACGAGACGTTAAAGGTGAAGTAAGTAGTTTATAGTGACATCTAGAGGAGAGGCTGAAATTTACAACAACGAAATGCTCCTCTGCTCACCCCCTCCCTTCCCTGAGCGCTACGGTATCCTCAGCCGGTCAAATGTCGTCCTTGTCGTCTTTCTCCGTGTCAGCAGATGAGGTTTGTGAGGTGAGGGAGAGGGCGAGCTACCACGGCCGTAGCAGACGAAGCCGAGAGAGTGGAGGCGGGACTTCCATTACAAGTAAAGCGACGCTTGATTTGTTCTCTCGCGTTTGTCCTTACAGGCTCCGGTAGAAACATGGCGTCTCTCTGCTAACAGTGGCTATGCAACCGCGGCCCGCGACCATGTTATTTTACATGACTTTTTGAAACACTACGAAAATGAAACAAAAACTATTATACAGCGACTAGACAATGCAGGAGCACATAATATGTATAAAAAAGTGGATTTTGGGTTATATAAACCCATAAATACTACACAGTGTCCCTTTAGGTAAATAAAAATAAAGTTGATTAAAATTTTTAAAATTAAAAACTAGACATAAATGTTAGGGCGGAACAAAGTGGGAAAAGAAGCGAATGGAATAAGTGATTTTGGACGACATACTATACGATGACTTCTTTGTCAAATTTTGGACGAAACTTTTTTTTTACTTTTTTGTCAAATCTTGGACGACATACTATATACTATGACTTTTCTGACAAATTTTGCGAAATTTTTTGTTTTACTTTTCTGACAAATTTTGGACAACATACTAACCTTTGATTTTTTTGTCAAATTTTGTATGCGATTCTGAAATACCACTGAACGGGTCGTGATTCGGCTCACGATCGCCGGCTTTAACAGTTAATGTTTTCAGGGGTTTTTAACTGAGCTACAGTTCACCGTTGTTCGCTTTGATTCTTGTGTTGGACGTTGTGCTCACGTCTCCTCCCGTGACGACACTCTCTGACCAGCAGCAGCCTGTCTAAAAAAAATGACCAGGTACCAGGAACTATCACTAATGGAAAAGCAAGAGCACCTCAAACAGCATTAAAAAACTAAAATACATTTCAAAAACTCCCTCTAAATAAAGCTTTACTTTCAGCCCTGCATTCTCATTTGGATGTTTTCCAACCCATCAGCCATTCTGTCATTTTATCTCCCACCTCTTCTCCAACTTTGAGAGTAAAAAATAGGTAAAAAGCTGTAATTTTTTCCTTCTACAGGCGCCTTTTTTTATTAATATATATATATTAATATTATAATAACTAAGCTGTGGTGTGCTGCAAGAGCCTTTTGTAGATAAGACAAACCTACGCGTGCACAGTGTGCGTGTGCTTTATTCAGGCAGTAAAAAGTGTGGGGAAGGAAGGAGAGAATGATGTGAAAATGTGTGTCAAGAGGCAGAAGGAGCTCACTGGCCATCGTGGGCAGCAGACATCATCCTCCTCCTCCCTGCTGCTGCTGCTGCTGCTGCTGCTGCTGCTGCTGCTGCTGCTGCTGCTGCTGTGACTCATAGAACCCATCATGAAGGCAGAGATAAGGCCTGTATGTGGCTGAAGGCTCCTTCTTTTACTCCGTGTCACACTTCTGTATGAATGTGGAACACTTACGGGTCCAATATGTAACGTTTAGGAGGCAGATATTGAATATACTATACCCATGATGTTCGTCCAGGTCGGGGGTCGGCAACCTTTACTATCAAAGGAGCCATTTTTGGCCCCTCTCCCCGAAATAAAATTCATTTGGAGCCGCAAAACCTATTTGACCCTTAAAATGAAGATAACACAGACCCCCAAAAAAAATTCTATGCGCAGTTTTATCCACACATTCCATATATGACACATACATAATGATCTTTATGATGAGGATCGATTAAGAGCGCACTTTTCATTGTTTTTACTCCGTGGTCTCATTCTTTCATAATCCGCCCTGCGCTGCAGCCAAGTTTCGCTTTTGCGCAAAGCGACTTTCCAGCATTTAAAGGGACACTGTGTAGTATTTATGGGTTTATATAACCCAAAATCCACTTTTTTCAAAATAATAGAATGAAGCGCCACAGCAGTTCAATCACCCTGCCAAAACAGCCCTGTTCAGAACGCTCGCTTTAGTAGTATCTCTTTAGGTCCACCTTAAAGTTCCACCTTAAAAAAAAGTAAAACCAGCAAATCACCAGCACGGTGTTTTATGGACAAAGCGGAGCTCCACGAGACACCAATTCCAGGAATTTAGCCCCTTGTGACGTAGCAATGATTGCGGGTTAGGGTTAGGGTTAGGGTTAGGTCAACGCCCCGTGTTTCATCTCCTGTACTTAGACTGAGGAGGACCACAAAAACATGAGTGAGTCATCTTTTTCCACACTTTGGCGACTGGTAGGGCCTCCAGAGTCCCAAATATAAGGATTTAAATGATTAAAAAGTTAATTTTGAATAATATGGCCCCTTTAAGTACAGTACATGTTATCTACTTTAAGACTTTTACTTTGTTAATATTATAAAAAAATTCTGGTAAGATATTTGTACTTTTACTCAAGTATCACCTTTAAGGTACTTCATACAAGACTGTAAACTACAAAAATTAGGCTTTTCCGATATACGGTTCTATCTCAACTACTGCAAACTAATTGGAGGAACAGAACAAACTTCCTCTAATTCCATCCTCAAACTTCACCTTTGCACTCTACCTGTGCACCAAGTCACATCTGTGGATCTTTGTTGTGATTAAAAAAAAAAAGTGACTGAGCCTTAACCCATGCAACACCTTTGGGATGAGCTGGAGCAGCGACTGTTCGACAGGCATTATCAGTGGTTGACCTCACTAATGCTCTTGTGGCTGAATGGGAGCAAATCCCTGTAGCTCGGGCTCCGAGGCTCTGGTCGAAAGCATTAAACCGGAAGAGCGGAGGCTTTTTTAGTAGGAGATTAATACCTGCGGTTTAGAAACAGCTCTAGGGCGACGTAAGCTTCAGGAATCCAAAGACGAGATACAAACAAACAAGCTTCATTTATTTGGGTTTTGAAATAATCTCTCGTTCTCTGTAAGAGGGGTGGTGATGGCTGAACGCAAACTGATGTGTTATTTTCTGTCTAAACCCATAGTAACACTGGTATTCAATCAATACTTGACAGAATATCCGAGGTTTATGATCCAATTATTGTTCATTTGTGTACTATATTAATACCAAAAACCATGTTGATCATTCAATGGTTTATCACAAACACACATAAATGTTAAAATAGTGTCAATTTGCAGTAGATTAGATTAAATTAATATGGTGCCACATATGTGTTTACATAGGCCCAGTCTGATCCAAATTGGACCCAAACCCAAGTACCATTTCAAAATATTTGACCAAATCTGGACCGACCTGTTGGGTTCTGTTGGGTTTCTTCAGGTCCTGGTTTCATATCAATGTCTACATTTGCTAAATTAGGTTAGGCCTCTTACATTTATAAAGGTCTACAGTATTAGAGAGAAAAGCCTTCAATAGATTTAAATAAAGTAATTAACCTCTATTAGACCAGGAAGGAAAGAACCCTCCTGTGTACCTAAAAAAGTGGCCAGTGAGTGCTTAGTTTGATTTGACAATCCTTTAGCGTACACTTGTACACTCAGTTTATGAAATGAATAAGTAAAATGCAAGTTTTCAAATTACCCCCCCCCCCCCCCCCTAACTGTTTCCAAAAAGGCCCCAAAGTCCCAGCGTTCCTGAACACATCGTTTTTCACACTCGGCATCATTAATACAACAAACAACGGGCTAATGGAGGCTGCCTCATTTAGCTAACAGAGCTAAATGAACTCATCGGTTTAAATGCTCTTGAAGCCAGAAACGCTCCATAACGGCCACAAGACACAATCGCGCTAATCTAGCCATATGTCAGCCGTCATTCAGCGCTCATTTGATACATATGTTGTCCCTAAATGGAAGCTCGCCTTGGCAGAGTGTTGTGACACTTCATTTACTGAATATTTAAATTGGACAATAAAGGCGCGGGTAATCGTGGCTCCTGTTTTGGAAACACATGGCGCCGCGGCAGCGGACAAGGAACGTCAGGAAGATGGCTCCATTCTTCTTGTTTATTCTTCGCTTTGTGTGTCATTGACATTGAGACGTGGGAGAGAAAATCACTCTGCCATGGAAAGAGAAAACATTTGGTGCATTTTAACTTTCAAACACTCATTTGTGACCGCAACAACAGCAAAAGAACCAATCTTCTGCACCAGGCAGCTTGTACTGTACATCCATGACACATACCCTGTAACCATGGCGATAAGAGTGCAGTATGTTCCATGTCTTGACCTTTCCTGCTGTCTAATAAAAGACAAATTTCGAGTCTATAAATATAGAATCATATACTGCCTTATCAGAGTGTCTGCAGCTGTCTGTCCTCCAGCATCGTACAACATAATACACCGAAACCCTAGCAGAGAATACATCTATTGATGTTTCATTATATTTAGTGATTGTTTTGCAGGGAAATTGCAGATTACTTAATGAATTTGTGAGTTTTAGCTTCACTGTTTGACATCTTTTTCTAATTATCTCTGCCTACGTACGTTTCCATGCAGCTAATTAGTAAACCTGTCTTTCTGCTGATGGGTTTACTCGGTCCTGTGACTGCTTGTTTACCTTTTATCGGTTTGATTTGAAATTAAAGACAGAACGGCGCTCTGCATGTGAAGCGTCGTATTGTGTTTTCTCGGAGAAGCTTTGACAGAGTGAGCTGAAATGATGCCATCAGGTTATCTTATCTCTCAGGCTCAGAGATTAAAGCATTTTCCCCCCAAAGCCGGTGTAACAAACACGGGGAGCTGAGCTCGAAGGATGTGGGTATTTATTAGGCTGATAGTGTCTAAAGATCAATTAATGGTTTCCCTTTCCTTGTGCCTGTCAGCGGTATACATTTCTCCAGCTGCCTGAGTCCGCAAGGATTGACACAAATGTCCATGTGCAGCCTCCAGATTTGCTGTAGCTTACTCCACATCTCAATGTTCCTGAGCACAATTCATCAAAGCAGCTTTTCTTCTTGCTTCCAGGAGGTCACAGCGATGTTTTATAGTGCGGAAGATCCCTGATTGTTGTATGTGCAAGTGTGTGGGAGCCCGCTGCTTAGATTCTTCTTCTATTGGCTTCTCCCTTTAGGGGTCGCCGAGGCAGATCATCTGCCTGAACCTTCTCTGCGGTCTTCCTCCTTTCCTCCTGCCGAGCAGCTCCGTCTTCATCATCCTTTTGTCCGATATAATCACTCTCCGTCCTCTGCATGTGGCCAAACCATCTCAACCTTGACTTCTCTTGACTTTATTTCCAAACCTGAGCTGTCACTCTAAAAATACTCATGTCTGATTCTGTCCATCCTGGTCACTCCCAATGCAAATGTCAGCATCTTCAGCTCTGCCACCTCCAGCTCCGCCTCCTGTCTTTTAGACACTCTATCTTTTCACTTTTGCTGCTGCTCTCCTCCTGTCACACATCAACGCTGACGCTCCGTCTTCTTCATCTGTCTTGTGCACTGTCCATTGCTTTGGAAGGTTGACACCAGGTATTCTGTCTTGCTCTTACGAACCTTCATTCCTCTTCTCTCCAGTGCAGACCTCAGCTTAGCCCTTAGCCTGCTGCTAAAATGTCCACAATGCTTCACACTTTTTTCTTTCCTGGAGTACAGTATGACCACGGCTTTGCAAAAGGCGCTGCTGGATTGTGATGGATTGAAACGGTTCCACTGGTGTGCCTCACAGCAAGAAGTTTCTCTGTTTGAATCCTGGTTCATTTTATCCGTTTAGCAACCCCTACTTTTTCAGCTTCACCTTCACAAATGGACACACATTTCCCAGCTCATTCGCATTTCAGTCATGAAAATCTGAATACATCCTCCTCACCCATTGTCATAATTTCTTGTGGATGTGTTGCGGATCCCCAGGTGTCCTTAAACTCCACTTTGAGAAACCCTGGTTGAGAGCATGCCTTCTGTTTTGCATTTATAATAAACAGGATGCGGTGATTTACGCTCTCCGGCTTCTTCCCACAGTTCAAAAACGTTGAGAATTGAGGATTAGGTTAATTAAACACTCTCAATTGACCATGAATGTGAGCGTTTGTCTCTGTATGTTGGCTCTGTGATGGACTGGTGTCCTGTCCACGTGTCCTGCCTTTTCGCCCTATGTCGCCCTTAATTAGCTCGGTCAAGACCCTCATGTGGAGGATAAAGAGGTAGAAAATGGATGTATGGAGATGTTGTACGTAAATAAAAAGTGCTCGAGTGAAAATCAAAATCACTAATCATCCAGAATGTGGATGAACAGACTTTGCTGTACTACACTTGTGGCTCAAAGTGAATCACACTTTCAATAAAAAGGCACTAACCCACCGAAACACTCTCTTGAAGGACAGAAGTTGCTGCCTTTACTGGAACCGACTGGGAAATTAATTCAGTTAATGTTATGGAATAAATATGTGAAAGGCCCTGAGGTGTCGTCACCTTAATTAACCCAGCCTCCGCGTCACGTGACCAGTACACAAAGACAGCACTCGCACTCGTCCCGATGATCTGTCTCCACCCAGGCAATCTGCTGGCACCATGGAAGATGCCACAGCACATTAGCAGCAGTGTGATGGCATGTGGCGGCTTGCTGTGTGAAAGCCCTCCTCGCCGAGCCCCCACCGGGCCACTGATACCCAGAGCTGCTAACAGCTTTTGACTTGCAATTAGCCAGCCAAGTTTATCAGAGGCAGCGGGAGCTGAAGCATTGCTGCTGCAGCGAGGGCGTGTTTTTCAACTGTGCGTGCTTGTGTCTTTAGGGTAAAAAGGAGGGCATCGCAGACAGATGTTCAGCAAGCCGCACTGTGATTAATCAAGTCGGCCGGGGTCGACTACTTCTCTTTCTTTTGCAACTCGCTTCATACAGATAAGACAAATCAGCACACACAACAATAACACTGGGGCAGCCCATAAGGTCAAACCCTGAAAAATTGCATTAACTCAAGCAGAGGGGAAGACTGTCATCTTAAGAGTTTCTTCCACCACCCACCCTCTCCCTCCACTCAGGCCCTGTCTGCATTGGAGGGGAATTATATCACCGACCTCCTCCCAGTTATGATGAATCCTCAGCCCTGAGAATACTGGCCGGCCCGACCTCCATTTGCCGGAGATTAGATTCTCTGATTACAATGCCAGCTACCTCCCACCACTAGATAAATCTTCTATGGGAGCCCAAAAGCAAAGCCATCCAGATCCATTGCAGTTAATAATTTAGTGTTCGAGGGGGACAAGTATTTATGATAATTAAAATTGAGCTGGAGAGATTCTCTTTGGACTCAATAGGACAGGTTAAAAATGGTTTTAAGTTGAAAATGGCATTTGTTAAGACTTAAAGTGGAAATAAATCTCCGGACAATATGACTGCAGTTAATTATTTCACTTTATCTTAGGCAAGATTTAGCACAACAATCAAACTTAACATTCTACGAACAGCTACTGCAGCCAGGCGCCATGACTGCTAATGTGAAAAAGTGATGACACAGCATGTGGCTGCAGTAGATGCTCATCATAAAACACTGATGACACAGTGTCTGATTAAAGCAGAGCTAAGTCAAACATCCATGCCATGGCATCTGGCTACATTAGCTGCTAACATCAAACACAGGCAAGGCAAGTTTATTTGTAGAGCACTATTCATATACAGGAGAACTCACAGTACTTTACAAGGACACAGTGTTTGGCTTCTGATGCCATTGAAGCTAGCTATGGTAAAGTAGTAGCTGCTAAAGAAACAGTTGTTAAATCGTCAGACTACAGTAGTGACTTAAGTCAAGTCCAATACTACAGTGGCCGGCTATATTGCCAACATCAACTTGCAAAGAGCACAGCGTCTGGCTACAGTAGCTGCTAATGTCAACTTGCAAAGCCACAGCATTTGGCTACAGTAGCTGCTAAAGACAAAGTCTAATACTACAGCATCTGGCGATAGTAGCTGCTAACGTCAACTTGTAAAGCCACAGCATTTGGCTTCAGTAGCTGCTAAAGACAAAGTCTAATACTACAGCATCTGGCTACAGTAGCTGCTTAAGACAAAGTCTCATACTACAGCATCTAGCTATAGTAGCTGCTAACGTCAACTAGCAAAGCCGCAGCATCTGGCTGCAGTAGCTGCTAACGTCAACTAGCGAAGCCACAGCATCTGGCTACTGTAGCTGCTAACATCAACTTATAAAGCCACAGCGTCTGGCTACAGTAGCTGCTAAAGACAAAGTCTAATACTACAGCATCTGGCTATAGTAGCTGCTAACATCAACTAGCGAAGCCACAGCATCTGGCTACTGTAGCTGCTAACATCAGCTTGTAAAGCCACAGCGTCTGGCTACAGTAGCTGCTAAAGACATAGTCTAATCCTACAGCGTCTTGCTATAGTAGCTGCTAACGTCAACTAGTGAAGCCACAGAGTCTGGCTACTGTAGATGCTAAAGTCATCTAGCGAAGCCACATCATCTGGCTCCTGTCGCTGCTATCATCGAACACTGAAGACATAGTGTGTGACTACATTAGCTGCTAATGTCACGTAGCCATTCTGCTAACCTCAACTAGCGAAGCCACATCCTCTGCCTACTGTAGCTGCTATCATCAAACACTGAAGCCAAAGTCTGTGACTACATTAGCTACTAGAGTCACGTAGCCATTCTGCTAACGTCAACTTGTAAAGCCACATCCTCTGGCTACTGTAGCTGCTATCATCAAATACTGAAGCCAAAGTGTGTGACTACATTAGCTGCTAATGTCACATAGCCATTCTGCACCACAAATACTAGTTCCACCATTTTGAGCTACAGTTACTGCTAAATTTGTCAAACACTTCTCGCAAATACAGAACCTGGTAGTTATTTTGAGATCTCAGGTCGTCTAATTGTCAATAAATAAAAGGAAATACTTTAGTCTATATCAAAAATGATAAATCTGGTCTCAGATCAAAAATAAATTAAATGAACCACAGTTATATTTAGTGCTTCATATCTACTTTAAATTCAAAAATCTCCATATATTGAATTCATACGTCATGCTTCACAAATCACATCAATGTCACACAAAAGGTGAAATGTGTGAATATGTTTACGCTGTGTCGTGTCGGTATATTATGAACTAAAGTTCACCTGAAATGCCACAGTGCCGTCAGCCTTCATGTTATATGAATTGTGGTTTTGCCTAAAAGCTTTTGTTGGCCTATTATGTATTCGTATAATTGTTCATAGATCATTATGCAGGGAATGGGCAAGATGGATGGTGGTGTTGTGGATGTGGTTTGAATGCCTAATTTGCACTGTACATGCTCAACAAACATTTGGTTATTTTGAAGTGCTAATTTGACTGTCGAAAAGATGCAAATTAGATTAGAGAACGATTCACAGCAAAGTAAGCATTGTTTACAGCGGTGGTTCTCAGCTCTGTGTCTCACAGTCGCTGCTTTTCACTGATTCATTCCTTGCGTCAGCTCCAGGATTGTAAAATCAGTTGCTGCTGCTGCTGCTGCTGCATTTGGAGCCTCAGTGCACACACACTTTGAGGAGCATGAATCGACACTGTGCTAAATATCAACATAAAGCTCCCTTTTTAAATAGCAGTTTCCGCCGTATCACAAACGAAACACACGGCATCGTCTCATTTACACTGAGTGCTATCTGGTTAGCGCAGACGGCTTCAGTTTGTGCTGAAGGTTTTAAAACAGCCGCCTCTGACGTGTCTGCCACAAATCCAAATTTATTTTGTTGTGCTCGCAGCTTTGACGTTTAGCAATTTCAAAAATTAAACAGGAATTGTTATCTTTTTTCCAGAAACAGTGTCCCCATCAGAGGTGATTACTCAAAGACAGCGAGGGAAGCTCTGCTCCCTGTAAAAATGACATGAAATGAATGGTCAATTAAGCACTGTTGTATTTACATTTCATTACTGAAAGTGCACTGGAACGTAATCAACTGTATGACAAGTTTGTTTCAGAATCAGCTATTTCTCATGCATTCTTTTAGCAGCATGTGGCTTTGAACCAGTGGAAGTTCAGCTTCAATTAATCCGGTGGTACAGCTGACGCATGATGATTGGAGGAACTATCTGAGAGGTTTCACCAGTCATTTTTTTAGCCATCATCCTCAGATTTGGTTGAACTGTTTTTTTTTTCTCTCCAACATCTAAAAGTACTTGCTTAGATGATTGATGAGCACCAAACTTTCACATCACATTCAAATCCATAAAATATCTTATTCCTCGCTCTCAATTTTTTTTTGCTTTGCTGAAAGTACCAACCTTGAAAAGCTCGCCGATGAATTGTGGAAGTGACAGCGGCAGTCGTTCGGCGCCGTACATCATCACATATCACTTAGATTCTCTTTCACAGATGTCACCATTACCATATAGATGGTCTCCGACTTCTGACCTTGATCTCCTCTGCCCTAGGTGTCCATGAATTGCGACTACGTGTTCGTCAACGGGAAGGAGACGCGTGGATCCATGAACGCCAGGGTCATCTTCAGCTACGAGCATCTGAGCGCGCCGCTGGAGCTGACGGTGTGGGTGCCCAAGCTCCCTCTACAAGTGGAGCTTTCTGACAACAACCTCAGCTTCATCAAAGGTTGGAGGGTTCCTATCCTTCCTGACCGAAGGTAAGGCTTCATTTAAATTACACGTTTTATTTATGCAACTTATTTTCATGGCTTTGGCATCTGGAATAAAAGCAGTGTACATATCAGGTTAACAGCTGTCGTGTAGAAACATGAGTGGGAGTCAGATGAGTTGTAAACTAACTGCAGACAAACATGAACGTGCTGTAAACTCGTTATTCTCCCATCTGGTTCACGGTAAATCCATCAACTTTGAGCTCGACCTTTGACCTTCCAGTCCACTGTGCACACAGTATTCATGACATGACGATGGCGTTCTGAGCTGATATAAATGATAGCATGATTCACAATTTAGTGACAAATATCTGTATGTCTTGTGCACAAGAATTGAATATTTAATCATTGTCCACAGTACAAAAGTGTGAAGAACACTGCATTCTTAAAGTGCGGGGAAAGCAGTCCTCTGTGTTTTCCAGGAAGTCTGTGTGTGTGTTTGTGTCGCTGCTTGTTTTGGTCCAATTAGATGCTGTGACTCAAGCACCCAGCAGAAATCCAGCCTGTGAAATGAAGCTGTCGAGTGCAAACTGATGCACGCGGCTGCCATGTATGTGTCACACTTATCTGAACACATTCTTTACAACAAGTCTCCAAGAGTCCATGCCGAAAAATTTGACTTTGAGAAAGCACACTGAGTGGTACGAGCGGCACCAACTGATAATTATTGATATCTTCACACTCCCTGGCACTCTCAGTGTTACTTGTAATTCAAAGTGCTAGTCAGACTGAAATAGATCTTAAACTGTCGTGGAGACACTGCAGAGAACTCGTTTTATGTCCGACCTCTTCTTCCCTGGAGTTAATCATCCAGCCAAACCACGAAAATACCTTGCGGTATGTCGATCAATTGTGTTGTTTTACCCACGCAACTGATGTATGGAGCGCTAAATGAAGACGGCATCTCACCCAGTCAGGATCACTGTACTTCACTCTGGTGGACACCTAACGAGCGCAGGTTCAAAAACCTGAGCCGTCTGGCGAGTGGCGACACACGCGTTCCAGTGGAGAGTCCGCTTTTTTTCTTTTTTTTGTCCCTCATTTTTATTATCGCTGTTCTGATGGTCAATAAAGGACATTACAGCCATGTTTTTTGAGCCTAAAATTAAGTAGTACAGTGTAGAATACTTTACACCCTCGCATTGCTGCTGTTGCTGCTGTTGCTGCTTATGTAAAAAAAAAAAAAAGTCCACACGTGGACCTCGACAATCGATTCTAAAAATGTGTCAAATTCCCATCCCTAGTACGGACTTTAAACGTGCATCTCAGAAGAAGATATCAAGCTAACAGTGGGAGGAGCCAAAGTTTGGTCAGATTTGACCAATTGCTAACATATATATGTAGTTTTTATGTCCTGGCGACCATTAAAGGTGATGTAATATAGTTTTCCCAATTTTTTTAGACAGGAGCATCATCTGATCAGTGCAAAATAGCTGCTTGAAGGTGGAGCAGTAAAATCTGTTTTGGTTTTTGAATGAAACTGTCAATACGTTTGTTCTACAGCCACATAAGATTGTGACTTCTATATGTGTGTCATTGTTATTTGCTTTTATTCCTATAAGGAATCCTGGCCATGTCGATATTACAGCAGGGATCCAGTGGGCAATAAAAAAACAAATGAAGTGTTTGCTTCAAGCCTTGAAAAATATACCACCTTCATATGCAGAATAAAATGGCACCAGTGGGAGAGAAACGTGGTTCGTGCCTCGACCCTTGATGAAAAATGTGGTCGTAGGTTAAGAAACCTGCGCTCATTAAAATACTCTGGCATTCTTGTATTGCACGGCGTGGTAACAAACGGGCCCCACAACCCTTCATTTAGGAAATGTTTAATGGGAGCACTACCGCTCACGGGGGTGGCTGCTGTCGTCGCTGCTGGAGTTCATCATCATGCAACCGAATCCATCTCCACCCGGCCTGAATACAAATGGCATTTTTGAAGAATGGAGGTGTTTCAAATGACCCAGAGTACTTGGAAAACAGCCTAATTTTTCACACATCCCCCAGTAAGCTACGGCAGGGTATAAAGGTATTAGTTTGCTATAGAAAATATGTCTTAACAGAATTATGGCTCTTACAGAACAACTATCTTTAGTCTAGCATCAAAGTAAGACTGTGTGGCTAACTGGAGCCAAATGTCTAGCTCAAGGTTGAGCTCAAAAATAGAATTCTGTGAAAAGTATGGTGGATAATAGTTAAGATGTGATACAATAGAATAGTTATATAAAAATGTGGGTTTTACCTTCAATACTTGCAAGAGTATGAAGAGTATGCTAATTGTCTTCCAAAAAACTGAAAATAAATCGTTCTGAAATAGCATTTAATTTAAGTCTTCCTGTAGACAAACATCCCCAGTGATCTATGGTGGGGTATAAATGTATTAAATTGATATACAAAATATGTCTTTAGTCTAGCATCAAAGAAATATTGTGTAGCTAACTGAAGCCCAACTTCGAGCTCAAGGTTGAGCTAAAAATTGATTTCTGTAAAAACTATGGTTGATAATAGCTAAGGTGTGATACAGTATGGGGAAAAAAATAGAATAGAGGTATAAAAACAAGTCCTGTAATGGTAACGTGTGTTTTTTACGTTTAATACAAGGCTTCGTGCTAATTTTCTTCAAAAAAACTGAAATTAGATTGTTTTGAAATAGCATAATTTAAGTCTTCCTGCAGACAAACATCCACAGTGAGCTATGGTAGAGTATAGAAGTATTAGTTTGATATGTTAAATATGTAACAGACTTATAGCTCTTACAGAACAAGTATCTTTAGCTAAGATTGCACTAATAAAAGAAATAGCTAGCTAACTGAAAACAAAACAGAAAATTGATTTCTGTCAAAAGCAGGGTTTAGTTTAACAATTGTTTTCATAATATACATTATATCATAACATAATACAATAAGGAGAAAGTCCCAGGGCTAGTGCTAATTATCTTCCCCAAAACTCAAATTAAATAGTTTTAAAATGTAAAAATAAAAATAAATATCACTAACTATAAAATTCTGTGCTTGTGTACAAAAGTACTTGTTTTAAGTTTCATTTAGTGCTTCTCAGCTACCTTTATTAGACTTTATCTGACAGCAGTTTACTTCTAAGAAGTAGATATTGCACCAAACATGGTAAAACAAATTACTAAAATTCAATCCATTATTCCCACTATGGTGCTTTAAGGCCCAGATGATCCCTGCAGAAGAGATTTCACGTCCGTGCTTTGTATCAGATTTGTGAGTTTTACAGACCTTGTTATTTTGAGCAGTGCTTCTCCGGTGGTCTCAACAGGTATAATTCTCCTGTAATGATATTATATTGTTTTTCAATTGTTCCCTGAATATAAGTAGTTGCTTCAGACAAATTGCTGTGGGTTTTAATGTTTGTTTTTCGTAGAGAGAGAAACAAAAATCCCCAGAATTCCTCCAGCTCATTTTCAATACACATATCCTTTGTGGCCTAATGAAAACAATAATCTTAGACCCCTCGTGGGCTATTTTAGTTTGTCACACAGATGGGGCCGAGGATTTCTTTTCCCTGTAGGTAAAGCATTGTCATGGAGATTTGCTGAGGCTATAGGTAATGATCTTTACGTTTCCCTGCAGGTGTTTGCTGCATCAGAAAGCTGCAGATGCTTTCATGATGCACATATCTGAAGCCACAGATGCTGGTGCAGTGTGGTTTCTTTAGTGATATCAATGGGGTTAATGTTGATTTATGTCATATTCATTTATATCGTACATGCAGCAGGATTATAGCAGGCTGACTAAGACTTGGCATATGATATTTAAATGTGAAATATGCTGTATTAAGAGGTGATGACTACACCAGATAACGAACAGTGTGGGAGATCATTAGAATCATGTTCAACTCGAGTCTGAAAAGGTGGGTTTTTTTTCTTCCCACATGAAACGCAAACAAAGTCAACAAAAGCAGGTTCTGGTTTTGTGCTTCTCCATCCATTATTTATTCAGCACCTTGTCTTGTTGTCAAAGCAGTGTTTGCTGCGGTTGCCATAGAAATGTACCTGATTCCATGAGCTGCGGGGCGCTTCGCGGACTCCTCGACCACGTCAACTGAGAAGACGAGTCTGACACTTTCTTCCTGGAATTTGATATACAGGCATATTTTCTTTTATTGTCAGATACAAACATTTCACATGTAATGACAGCCGAGGAGTTTAAGATGCTGACTGTGTTATCGCATCATTCCTCAGGGGACGCCGATGTGGAATACCATCCCTGATGTCTCTGTCTCCGCTCGATTCCTCTGAGCTTTCTATCAACTCATCTGAAACAGACCCCGCCAAAAAACAAACATATGGCAATCTGACATGCATTTCATGAATGACACGTTTATCTTACTCGTGATGATCATTTGATGGAATAAAAACTCTAGTGCTGGGTGTTAACAGCGTTAAAGGCGCCATATGTAAGAATGTGGCCAAAAACGGTTACAACACTCAAATTCAAAATACAGAGGTTACTGTTCCAAAGATTCGCGTGGCGTCATGTTTACACAACTCCGGATTGTTAAAATGAGTCTCTACAAAGTAACGCTAAACTTTAAAAACAGAGGCTCACATACGCAGTACACAGGTACGCTGGTTATTTGTAGCACTGCTCTTTTCATTTATTAAACAGATCGCTGCAGTTCGACTGTAGGCACGCTAACGGGCGCTAAAAGGAGCTAATGCAGCTAACGGAGCTATGGTATAGTAAATGGTGCCAGGACTCCGGTGTCAAGGCACGTAAAAAATGACGTCACACGCGTCTTTTTCCGGACAGTCGTCATGGAAACGTTAACCGAATGCCCAGCACTAAACAACTCGCAAATTCATCTCCTTGGACTTTTTAAGACTGGATAATTCGTCGCGACTTTTGCGAAAAACAGCGGCTCTGACTTGTGTTATTAACCAAACGAGACAACCGCCGTCGACTGCCAGCAACGTCTGTCGTGCCCAATTGCCAAAGGAGGTAAAGAGACAGACAGCAAGTGATGTGATTCATGGCAAATCATTTTAATTTTGAGAAAAGTGGGCTCTGACAATAGGTCTGGCACGAAATTGAAAGGTTGTTTTTTTTTTTTGCTCTGATACAATCTTTGCGATTATTCACTCTTTTGCTTACGTTCCTCGCCTCTCACTCCTTAACGCGACCTCTAACCTCGCACATTCTTTCCGCTCGCCTCCTTTCTTTTCTTTTTTTTCTCCATCCCACGTCCCCTCACTTCTGCAAAGTGACACCGTCTGAGCCGAGGTCTCTCAGCCTCTCAGCCTGCAGTGGTCTTTTTGCTAGAGCGCGGCAGAATTGCTCACTGGCTGAATTATCCAGTAACATGCTCTTAAAAAAAGAAAGAGAAAGAAGGGGGGGGAAGAAAGTGTAATCGGGCAGACAGCTCGTGTGCACTGAAGCTTCAGCTTGTACAGTTGTACCCGAGACTCTAATAGGATCAGACAATATTCTTCTTGGGGAGAAAATATATCAAGCCTATTCTCAGGTACAGACTCAGCGCGGTAAACTGGCACTGACCTGAGCGAGGAGTTGTGGAGCTCTTTGACAGAGACAGAGGAGGCACTGTCTCATTGGGTTTTCCCATCTCCCTTTAACTGAACGAGTAAGCGAGTTTGTTTGCAGCAGTGTGCTGCGGATTTAACTCACTTTACCGTCCAAGTACAAAGAAAAGAAAGTCTGTGTGTCCTGAAGTTACACTGAACACACAAAAAAACACCACAGAAGAAGCGCTACGTTTGCCAGATATCGAACGTGATCTGGAGGAAACATCAGGTGTTGATTCTGATTAGGATTATAGGCTGTGACTTTAAAGGGGAATTCAGCCTTCAGTCGATCAGAATACCAGGCTGAAGTGACTCATATCCAATTTCTTGGTATGAGATATGATTGTTTTCAGAGCTGTGTATACACCTGACATGTACCATCAGTGGTACGTGAGCTCCCTCTGGTGGTACCTGGAGGAAAATCCGAAATACTCTACGCTGATCAGCGATAATCGCGTTACGTCAAGAGCTCCCTTTTTTCTCAGGTGGTACTTGGTTTAAAAAGTACTTCTTATCTTCCATGTTTCCTGCTTTAATAGCGCAGGGTCTCACAAATATGACGTTTATAAGTGGGTGTGAATAAAGTGAACAGTTCTTCTACTGGATCAGTCAGTACTGTTCACTTCCACACTTACATTTCAAAATCAGCTAATTCCCCTTTCATAGACTTGCAAGAGATGGATTATGAACTGAACATTTAATGCATGAAGAGTGACTTTTATCATGATTATTTTTTACCAACTTCCCTGCATAAATGTCTGATCTGGAGCCCCACAAACACTGGATCAGTATTGGTCAGAATCACTGGACTGGACTATCGGAATAGGAATAAAAAGACAGCAAATCTGATATAATCCACAAGGATTTTGTGTCATTTCGTGAAAATTCATCGGCAAAGAGTTATGGCTGTGTTTGAACTCCACCAACTCACTTTTTATTAAATATATTTTTAAATTTAAAGGTCCAACCTGAACTAACCCTGTTGATTATGAGGTTATTTTTTTTACTGTACATATTTTACAGAACCCCAGAACTGTGGAGGACACTATAAAAGTGTTTTTATAGGCTCAATTGTCCTCCTCTGTAATAAATCTGTCAGATTTTTTAAAAGTTTTTTTTTTTATCTGCAAGTTATTTCTCCTGTCGTTCCACGGACAATGTCCTAATTCTGCTCCTCACCCCCCCCATAACTGTCTGACTTTAAACAAGTCATTAGAGGTAAAGTATTCAGATGTGCACTTTGACTGCAACCATATAAAACTTCTTTAATGAATCGAAAAAAGTTCTGTTTTCGGGAAAGAGGTGGAGTTTATCGTAGACAGGTTGTCAATCTGTTACGGAGCCGTTTAAAGTAGTGTTCTCGCCACTTGCCTAAAACCTATTTTTGGAGTGTGGGAGTAAAGAAAAAACAAACACACACAGATGGAGGAAAAACGTACAAACGCAAAAATACATCAAAAACAGCCGGCATTTTTGACAGTTTAGGTCTGGTTTTCATCATTTTTAGTCATGCGAAATCTGTCACTGTTTTTAGATTTACTCCTGTCATTCTTCTCTTGACTGCCCATGAACAGAAATTGGCAGCGTCCTCACCAGATATGGGTGTACTAATAAAGATTAAAGTATTTTGAAGAAGCTCGTCAAGAGAATTTGAATATTTTCCAGCAAAGGCGTCAGTTTGAGAGTTAGAACCTGAACCATGGCTGAATTTGCTGCAGTGAAACCAGGCTGTTTCACTCGTCGCACAAAGAATCACATAATCTGTGGATTATCATTGTTTTCCTGGCTTCATACATACAATTCACACTTCTGCTCTCACGAATCAGACACTTCCTTCCTTCCTTCCAGTCATTTCCTTTTCATTAAGTTCATAATGGCTTTGTCGCAACGCTCTAAGAAAATCACAGTGACTCTAAAAGTGCTTTGACTATTTTTAAAAGTAACAACCAGCCATAGACAGATTCGTGATAAGTCCATGACCCGGTCACTTCATGGGGGTGAGGTTTCGGTTGCTTGATACATGCAGGTACCTTAAATGACCCGTGAGAAAGCCCTTTAATTCCTGAAGATCCTATAATCCGACGGTACAAAGAAAGTCCTTCAAGGAAAGTCTTGGCAGCGATCGGGTTAACGCCTCTGCACTCAGGCGTCTTTCTTAATGAATGGGTAGAGAGCCGTGGCCATGGAATCATCAGTCCAATCTGAAGTTTTCTTTTACTTCACACCTTTATTTTCAGCTCAATCCAAACACACAATGCCTTTAACTCTTTTGGATTTGTCTCCTTCCATAACAGCAATGTATTCCTGTCTATTGGCTCGATATCTACCTCTTTCATGCTTGTTCGAAGCTCGTCTGTTGGTTGAAATTCAGTTGAAACGTTGGTAGTGTGGTAAAGCGGTAAAGTTGATAAACATTAATTTACGTATCAGGTAATGATCGCCTCTAATAAAGTGGCACCCATGTGTTTTTCTGCTGCTGTAGCTCTTCTGCTTGAAGGTCTGAAGTGTTGTGCGCTCAAAAATGGAGTGGTTATTTCAGTCAGTGTTCCTGCGGGTCCTTGAAATTGTGTGAATAGACGTGGTTCATTGGAAGTGCTTGAATTTTTTGCAAGAAAGAAGTGAAGTTGATGTTTTTGGTAAATGTCTCTCGTATGTTTGTTACGACGCCACCTACTGTTTCATGCCCTGCTTTGCTTGACTATGCAGGACTAATGACTAGCGGTGTTGTGGACACTGTCCACTGTCTGCCGTTGACGTGAGATTCCCTGCAGAACAATGAGCAAGTAAAGTTGAGCAAGAGAAAGCAAATGACGACGCGATGCCTGGGAAAAGAAAATTCCAAGATGGACAATCACTTGTCCAGATGCAGAGCGTGCTCCAGATCAATAAAAGTGGACTCCATCATGGACGAAGATGCTCCTACAAGTTGCCCTTACTTTTTCCCTCCATCTTAAACAGCGTCAGCACATTCTGTCCTTGAATTTGAAGGAGTTGGTCCTGGAAAGTCCTTAAAAAGTCCTTGAATTTGATGTCAACCAAGGTGTGGGAACCAGGCTTAGATTCTGTTGTCTCTCTATCATCTTGAACCAGCCTGACCATTCTCCTGTGACCTCTGGCATCGACAAGGCGTTACCGCTCACTGGCTATTTTCTCTCCTCTGGACGAGGCTCTGGAAACTCTAAAGAGATGGTTGTGCGTGAGAATTCCTGTGGATCAGCAGTTTCTGAAAAATACTCACATCAACAGCCTTGCCACGTTCAAAGTCACCTAAATCACCTTTCTGCCTCATTCGGATGCTGGGTTTAAACTTCGCTGGGTCGCCTTGACACCGTTTATGTGACTGAGTGCAGTGAGTGGCTGCCATTATGAAGTGCGGAAAAAGAAAATGGCTGACAAATTTATATAATATAACAAATCTGATATAGAAATTTGCAGTAAAAAGCAGTTGAGGAGGTGTACTTCCAGTTCAGTTGTCATGAAGCCGGTAGCTAGAAAGACTTTTCGATTGCAAGTTGCCTCTGCTCTGCAAAGTCTCTGGCACAAAGTTATCTGCCAAAGAAAAGGTTGGTAATGAAGAGGTGTGAGGAGGAGGCGAGAAAAGATGGATTAATGATCAAACCCATTAAAAGCTGGGTGAAAAGGTGATGTATTTGCTGGTGAGAGTATTAGCTCTCTTGAGGCCCCATGCAGCATAGAAGTGCTCAGCCCAATAATCGGACACGGTCACTGGCTCGGTGGGTGGGATCTGGTCGGCGGTTGATCTCCCCACTGCCTCTCCTGACTCTCAAGCTGTTCACATCGTTAAGTCAAAGCAAAGATTAAGTGGAGAAGTTCCTCCAAAGGGGAAACTGGCAGGCTGTCAAATCCGTCTGAGGGAAGTTGGGTAACTCATGCATCTTGCTGCAGAGCAGATTGCGCTCGGTCGGGGATGCACCTGGCGTGTTTAACCCGGCCGCCCAGGGCTCCTGTGAAATAAGTAGGGGCACCGGTCCAGAACTCGTGCTCCTTGGTGCTCGTCTCCTTCCCTGCTGGCGTGGAGGACATTTTTTTCTCCTGCCGTCGCTTCATCGCAACGGATAATGTGATGGATTCGTGTGGAGCCGAGCCAGGTTTTCTCATCAGTGGTGTGATGTCAAATTGTAAAAATGGAGGAGGGAAGTCGGCACAAATTCAGACGTGGATCATTTCACGCTGTTGAGCGTAAGTTAGCAGCAGCTGGATTTACATTTAAAGTCCAGTGTGCGACATATAGAAGGGCTTTATTATGGAATTAGAGTTGTCTCAATATTATCAAGCAACACTTTTTAAGAAGCAAATGTCTGGAAGTCCAATTTCTGATGTCGCTGAGGGCAATTTTGGGGAATGAGTTCCAGACGTACACTGACTCCAAGCCCGTGTCTATTATCAGTCCATTAAGCTGTCACTCAGTAGCCAATCAGCAGGCAGCTTCTGCTGGAAAGCTCCACCCACATACAGTTCATCCGGTTTATAATCCAACCAAGAAGGTGGTGACGGGTGTGAACGAGAAGTTCAGAGAACCTTGTCGTCAGCCGACTGAAATGTAAACATGTTTGCCGACGACAAGACCTTGTTTGTGTAAGACGGATATTGTGAGTTTGGGAACGCACAGGAGTGGACAAGTCCTCCATTTTGTTGCAATCTGCAGTCTCACCATTAGATGTTACTGGTTCTTATGTTAAGTTACGACTGGTGATGTTTTCGGGCGCTGGTTCCCAATAGTTTTCGGGTAAAATCTTGAGCAACAAACTTCAGCTTCTCGTTCATGTTTCAGTACATCTGCATTTTTATGTAACTTCCCAAAGGCCCTCTAGTGGGCCTTAAAGGAATTGTAGGTGGTTTAAAAATGGTTCTTTTGGTGAATTCAAAGATTAAAATAAGGCCAATTTCACTTTGGGTCAAACTTTAATGATATGTTTTGATGCAGCATGTGGGGAAAAGGCTTTTTTATATGTTAAACCAATTACTTTTATCTGCATTGAGAGTTGTGTTTATTGCTACATATCAGATCCATGAATATTTTGATATAACAAGTATTTTTATTCCTTTTGTCTCCACAGAAGCACCAGAGACAGCGATGCGGACGATGAAGATGACGAGCGTCGCGTGAGTCGGGGCTGCACGCTGCAGTACCAGCGAGCCCTCGTCAAGGTTCTGACCCAGTTCCACACCACGTCCACGGAGGGCACCGACCAGGTCATTACCATGCTGGGGCCCGACTGGCAGGTGGACGTCACCGACCTGGTCCAGGACTCGCTGAAAGTGGCTGACCCCAGGATTGCAGAGCTGGTGGACCGGACGGTCCTGGTGGGCCTGGAGCTGGGATCCACCGTGCTGAAGGTGAGTAGTGGTTCCACCTTTTTAATACCGTCGGGTGCTGGAACTTCACATAAATCAGGAAATTAATAATTAAGTGTCCCGTGGATGAAAAATGATGCTTCTGGCTGAGAAGCATGAAAGTGGGTAGGCTGAGGCTTAAATGTGCTCTCCACAGCCGCCGCGCGCAAAAAAATGAAGGCTGAGGTTGTGAGCTGAGGGAGAAAGATTTCAAACCCGGAGCTCATTACTCTTCCTGACGTTACAGCAGCTGTTGGGAGCTAAAGACGCTACTCCTCTCTCCGACTGTCACCGACTTGTTCAAGGATAATTGTCTTTTATTAAAACTTTGGATTTATTTCCCGAGCTTGGGTCATCACTTCTATTTATTATGATGCCTTTGTGCTCCTCGATTTACTGCTGATATTTAGGGGCACAAAGTATCCGTGGCAAAGTCGGGAACGGTGTATCCACGCTGTTTAAAGACACACCTGTAATAACACCATCGTCCGAGGCTTTGCGTACCCAACCGCGGCAATTACACGAAGATGTGGTCGATAAGCTGTGATGGATGGTTGCCGCGGTGTTTGGTTTGTAATTTTACCTTCTCTCATCTCTATTTTCTTTCCCAAATAGCTTTTACTAACCAGGGGTTTTGTTTGAAAAAACATGTCCCATGGTTTAATTCATTGTGTCCCCCTGCCATGGAAGAAAAATGGTTAGAAAAATATTATTATTATTATTATTAATATAATTATTGTTAGGATTTTCTTATCTGTGAAGTCTTCACTGGAGCTGTAATAAGAAAGTTTCCCCCTGTGGTTTTTATCCAAGCATGGAGTGAAGTGAAGGCCCTGTTCTTCTTCTTCTACTTCATCATTGTCTTCGCCCTCTCAAACGATTTAATTTTTAACGGCTTTAACATGCATGAAAACTCCTGAAACACCCAAATTTCAGACGAGGGAAAACATTTAGCTCAGAGTCGCGCATTGTGTGCAATCTGCTTTGTGCAAACAACAGCAGCCATGGCAGCCTGGGTCTTTCCAACATGATACCATTATTTGGGAGGCTTCAACATGCACAACATTTACAAAAATCTGTCCCTTTTATACTATTCATAATTGGTTAAATTTCCAAAATGAATGGAGAACAAATCAAAATATCTTGCCAGAGTAGCCTGGACAGCGACTCGCGTCATTTTTGTCCGTCGAGTTTTCTTAAGTTAGTGGTAGCTTCAATTAGTTGAGAATGTCAGCTCTACCATTTATAGTCCAGTTTTTCTTCATTTTCTCTCTGGTTTTTTAAATTTATTTAGCCAGGAAGCTCTGGTTGAGATACAGGATCTCTTATTCCAGGGAGTCCTGGTCAAGATTAGCATTAGCGCTGGATGTTTCTTGCATGACGGTCCATAAAATACCTTTGAAGGTGTTTAAAGAAGTCACAATCTGTCGTGAAAGTGTGTACATAGAAGGAAAAAGCAGTGGTAGACGTGATGCTGAGATGTTGCGAGATGATAAGAGGCTTGGCATGAGCTGAGACAATGACGACTGAGAGAAACGATCGGTCAGTGAGTGTTTCTTTGAGTTTTTGATCACCGTCAAAGGTCCCAGTTTGGGCCTGTCGGGGAGAAGAATACAGTCGGCCTGATTGATGCGACAGATGACAGAGGAACAAGGAGGGGGAGATATAAGTCGCTGATTCATCATTTTAAATGAGCAGTGAATCATTTATAATCTACCCAAGGGTGTGAATAATTGCGCACCAGTTTACTACGAGAAAAAAAAATAAAACACTTGCCACAGAGCAACTGTGAGAAAATAAAGTCTTCAGAAAGGCTTTAAAAACTCGGCTGATGCTCTTAAAACTATCAGGTGGATGACAGTGAAGTGTAAAAGTTAAGTGTTTTCCCATGGATGACCTTTCAAATATTGCTGATTAGGCCAATTAGTTGCCATATAACTCACAAGTGAAGGAGGCGCTAATGAGCAAGATGGCTGCAAGTGGTTGGAGTTTGGCTGAAAACACAACAGTGTGTCCATGAGTTGAAGAAGTTGCCATCAGGATCACTTATCTTTTGCTAGCCCTGCCCACCAGATGAACACGGACACAAATGTGAAGGATAATCAGACGATAATCCCTAGAATTGCGTTTCATCCAACTCTGTTTTTCACTTTTCCTTTTTGTAGGTTTCTTTGCAGTGTAGGCAGGATTTGTTGATGCTAGATTAGCAACCTTTCGTATTGTATAACAGCCAATAGGTGGCGCCCTTTGTGTCTGAACATCCCTGTAACCCCGGATTTCCACTGGACGCGGAACAGCCGCGGAACGTCAGCAGGGCGGTTCTGCTTGATCCTCTGCCCGGCGGCAATCCCCACCGGGCGCGTTACGGCAGCGGCGCGGAGCCTTGGGAGCCGGCGGTGTTCACGGAAGATCGCGCGATAATCTCGCGATTTCCGCGGCCGTTCCGCGTCCAGTGGAAATCCAGGGTAACACAGGAATGTTATCTCATATGACCTCTGTGTCAGTGTTTTTCCAGAACAAACTTTCAAATTCACAGAATTATCTTTTGCTTTCTTTAAGGTGCTTTAGCCAATGATAGCAATACCAGTGCACATACGTGTAGCTTAGCAACATGTCTTTAAATTAAACAGTGATAATTTACTTATAATGTTAAGAGAAGCAGTGTTTGTTTGGTGGCAGCCATCTTGGAATCCTAGGTCGAGTTATGTGAGGTTGCTCCAAGTTTCGGACTCGAATCCTGAGCCGAATCGCGACCTGTTCAGTGGTTATTTCAGTTAAGTTGCGGTCATGCAGGAAGCACCGAAAACAACTGCTTTACAAGTCACTAGTTTGTGTGTTTGTGTTGTGTATAAAACATCACGGCAGTTTCACGCAGCTGTGCTATGATGACCCAGCCCACATTTAGGAGGAACTATAGTAATGGAAAGAGTAGTGTTGAGCCGTGCTGTAACTGTATAGTGGAAAAGCGCCATTAATCTCAATGGGACCTTGTTTTATTAGATTAAATTTAAAAAAAAGACCTATAAACGGGGTCTAGAAGAGGTACAGAAGTCTAGTTCTCTATCAGATCCCTTAAAGGAAAGGTTATTATGAAATTATTGATCAGTAATGACAAAAATATGTTGCATGCTCCACCTTTAACGTCACTTTTGGCTGACAAAAGATACCACGATTCATCCTCTTTGCACCGTGAATGTCTGTGCCATAATAACAAAGCAGTGGGAGGACGTCTCCGTCCTCAGAGCCACGTTGCTAACATGGCTCATAAATGAGATGACATTTAATGTGTCTTCAGAGACGGATGCTGTCCATTGTTTTCTTCTTTGCGTGTCAAATGTCCCACCAGGACGTCACGTGACCCGTGGACACTGAACCGAATCTCTGCGCATTAGCTGTAAAAAAAATAAATAATAATAATACCGGGAGGTCCTTAAACGAGAAAGGAGATCTCCGCTGACTGACTTTTCATTCAGCGTGAATGAGCGATGGCTTGGAGGAAAGCCGTTTAAAAGCTGCAGCAGAGAGCAAAGGCCTCACAGTGAAGGCTGGGATTGTTATGCTGATCTTCTGGAAATGAGCAGTACTTCTCTCGACAATGAAATCTTCACTCTGTCCAAGTCTTGAGAGACGGATGCAAATTGTCCACCAGCTCATGAATATGAATCAAACGTCGGAGCGTCTTTTGTCCACGTTTTCCACAATGTCCCCCCCCCAACATGTGACGTCTTTGTCTCTGGATGAACGGATGATTACTGCGCAAATGAATTATTCCAATGTAAGAATGCACAAAAGACGTTTAGAGGTTAAAATAGTATCAATAGCAGGTTCTTAATTAATGCCACAAACGTACGTTTATTTACCCCGTGGTTACGGAGCAGAATCGTGAACTTTCCCAGAATCCAACCAAACCTGGTGGGAGTTGGACGTTTAATCCCGAGGATTAATGAACAATAGCTATGGCTCTCAGTGTGAAAAGACAGACTTGGACTCAATTCAAAGTCAAATCTTTGGCGCGGGGATTATTTGACTGATATCAGCCCATATGCAGTAATTACAGCAGAATAGGAACAGAACATCTACAGAATAGTTTGATCTATATTGTAAAGATAGTGGATGTATGTTCATTTCTGAGTGATTTAAGTTGAACATAATTGATAACACATCATAAAATGTATGTATACCATAGTCAAACTATATTATAATCTTTATAAATTGTATAAATAAAGGCTCTCTAAAGTCTCTGTCAGTTTTAATCGCTGGGTGTCGCTGCTTCATGTCTCCTCACGGTGGCGCTGCTCCTTTGTTCTCGACAGTATATCGTGAGACCGATATTGCGATGTATCGCTTTG
This sequence comes from Microchirus variegatus, assembly GCF_963457635.1. NCBI lineage: Eukaryota > Metazoa > Chordata > Actinopteri > Pleuronectiformes > Soleidae > Microchirus > Microchirus variegatus. The sequence continues at coordinate 28,449,674 of NC_139806.1, read as the reverse complement.
TATTGATAATCACAGATAATCGTCGTATCGCAATATTATCGGTATCGTGGACCATTTATTGCATCATGAGGGACCCTGTGAGGACTTTTATTCATTTAACCCTAATTTTAACCTAACCCTAACCATACAACCATGTTTTTTTTACCTTAAAATGTATCATGTATGTTACAGGAACTTGATTTTTTTTGCCGGGGTGGTTAAAAGTTGAAAGCGAGGTCATGTTTTCATCCGTGTCATGTGTTACGTCTGTGTTTCATCAGCTCGACCCTTTCAAAGACGATTTGGATCTTTTTACATCAGTGCTCGTCAGGTGGACGGCATCATGAAACGCGTCCATCAATTCTTCTAAAATGGAGGACGGAGTTTGTTTTGAGGTCAAATATAAAGTTCACGATCACATTTGTCATCTAATACCAACATGGAATGAAATGATTGATCATTAACAGTAAAAGTATGACTGTATTTGTGAGCAACTTCATTTAAAACCATTTGAGAGACAAACAAGGTCCACCATCTTCATATTTTTGTATCTTATCAAATATAGATTTTTTTGACAGGATGCACAAACAGGCTCATTCACCTCTCGTTTTTATTTAATTCCTCTCTCCATGTATTCATACACACTGGTGAAAAGTATAATTACCTGCAGGATGAAGCCGCTGTGTTCTCTTTTCTTTAAAAAAAACGAAAAACAAAAAAAGATCATGTTGCTGCGTCCCCCGCACGTCCACACTCCCGAGGGAAAAAACAATTTCCCCATGGTCTGAGCTTCAAAATAAAAATAGTACTTTTAAGTGCACCTGCTTGAAAAACAACAATCTCACACGGTCACGCACACACGTCGTCTGTAGGTACACAAAAATGTGCCTGAATTAGTAGGAACGACATGTTCTCACTGCTGTGATTTTCTTGTCTACTTTTAACCTGAAAGAGTGACTTTAACCGCTGTCATGAAGCGTCGTGACAGCGGTTAAATTGCCTCGCGCAGATCCCGCCATTATCATCGTGGTGAAATATTGTGCAGTTTGGAATGCAAAGAATCCTCGTGCGAAAAGAAATACCAACGTATTAACGGTCAACTTTGTGCCGCTTTAATGAGATATGTGTGATTCTCTGGAGTGTTTGGAGGCCTTGTTGCCTGAAAGGTGACCGGTCATCCACAGGTGTGTGATTCTTATCTGTAATTATGTGAGGCACTGTAACACATGGACTGTGCTGAATGAGCTGTGAGCGCCCCCTGCAGTAAGAACCAGGCACTGCCAACAGTCACTTAACAAACGGCTCACACAGTGTTTTCTAAATCTACAATATCTGAAGAATATGTTAATTTGACCACTAAACGGCCTTTTATTGACTTTTTAGCCCATGGAAACACAGGACCTGCTGGTCTACCGCTGCCTCGTGTGGTCAGTTCGTGTCACTGAGGTCAATCTGAATGAAGGACTTCAAACACTAAAGTCCCAAAATAACACATTTGAACTCACTAATTGAGGCAGAATTGGATCAACAACTCTTGTGTGCTTTGATGTAAAATTGCTTGTTTTCTCTATGGACTTTGGTGCAGAGGGTAAGTAGTTTACAAAACCACACAAACTTTAGTTTCCACTTCTTAAAGACTGATTAATAATGAGTTAAAAGCACCAGATAACTACCCAAACTCCCACACCAAAATCCATAGAGAAAATTAGCGTTTTTAGCTCATGGAAACACAGGACCTACTGGTCTACTGCTGCCTCCTATGTTGAGTTTTTGTCACTGAGATAAATCTAAACAAAGATTTTCAAACCCAAAGGTCACAAAACAACACATTTGAACTCATTAATTGATGCAGAATTGGATCAACAACTCCTGTGTGCTGTGATGTAAAATTGCTCGTTTTCTCTATGGACTTTGGTGCAGAGGGGAAGTAGTTTACAAACCACACAAACTTTAGTTTCCACTTGAAAACATCCATCCATCCATTATCTACCGCTTTATCCTCCACCAGAGGGTAGCAGGGGGGCGCTGTGCCCATCTCAGCTGACATTGGGCGATAGGCGGGGTACACCCTGGACAGTCACTTGGAAGCAGTTGTGTAATAATGAGTTAAAAGCACCAGATATATTGTTAATATAGTGTAGGAATATTTTTGTTATTCTTACACCTGACTAACCTTTTGAAAACTTAAGTTTATCAATTACCCAAACTCCATAGAGAAAAACAGCATTTTTAGCTCATGGAAACACAGGAGCTGCTGGTCAAGTTCTGCATCCTATGTTGAGTTTTTGTCACTGAGATAAATCGAAACAAAGATTATCAAATCCAAAGGTCACAAAACAACACATTTGAACTCACTAATTGAGGCAGAATTGGATCAACAACTCCTGTGTGCTGTGATGTAAAATCACTCGTTTTCTCTATGGACTTTGGTGCAGAAGGGAAGTAGTTTAAAAAACCACACAAACTTTAGTTTCCACTTGGAAACAGTTGTGTAATAATGAGGGAAACTCATGTTGTCAGCACACATGTTGTTAAGACTTAAGCAGGATTAGATTTTAGAAGCTGAGCCTCTTGTTAAGTGGCTAAAGGTCGCCCTAAAAATTCAAAAACCTAACAAAGTCAAGTTCTCAGTGGTGAATGTGCAGCTCCCTGTAAACGTGCGAGCAGACCTTGTCGCCTGAAAGGTGACTCTTCCTCAGGTGTGTTTGTTTCTGTAGCAGACATCATAAGGCGGCTAATGAAATCTGCAGCGCCGGCGTGAATAAATCTTCCACTGATATCCCGTTGCCCCATGCTCAAGTGTGATTTATTGAGCACAAGGTTGGAGGAGACAAGCATGCACTGTAGCGGGGCATGGCAGAAGATAATGTCATTTGATGGAAGTCATTTGCGCCGGCGTGAGCGAGCACTGGTCCGTGTTTGGAGAAGAAAAACCCTGCGCCGGTCAGTGTTAAATCTGCCGCCACTCGGACGCCGTAATTGATCCTGTGATCCTGCCAACGTCAGCGAAGGCTGGGCCGAGACGACGCCGTGAGCGTCTGGTGACAGACAGGAGTAGCAGCTTGATGAAGAGCATGTAAAGTGGAACTACTTTGCTGCTTCACTGCACTCGGCCGCTGCCTGCAGCGCCGATGACACGTTCAGCCGCGAGCTGAGCTGGAGGGAGCTGACACCAGCACGGCTGACCTCTGCTCACTGACACACACACATGACACACACATTATTATTATTATTGTTATTATTATTATTATTATTACATTAGACCATTGGAAAATAAAATTTGGGGGCGTGTCCACTGGAGGCGAAGTATATGCCAAAGTTCGCAAACGTCACTTTTGTACAGAAAATCAACGTAAACGCTGCTTTGAAACCTTTTCTTTAACAAGCGTCATTTTCACCACGTTGTGAACGCATTTTAACGACATACTGTACGCAAACAAAGACGAACTTTAGCTACAGTCCTGCTCTCTGTCGCCCTCTTTGTCTTCTGATGGTACTGCAGCCTCACAGCAAGAGTCTGTTCTTCTAATTAATTTCCTTCATCTTTGTGGTTAGCATGGTTTTACATCAGGGTTCAGAGTCATATTTTGAGACACTATTCAAAAAATCCTAAACAGAATTCAGAAGAGAATCTTTTTTTAAAGTTTTTACTCCACATTTTTCTAACCTATATATATATATACTATGTGAAGAGGAGAACCTCCACATTTCCTTTACGCGGTCTTTAAATCTTATTAAGACGAAGTCTTAATGTAGATTTTTATGACGTTACTCCACTGATCTGGTCATCAACATTAAAACAGATCCTCGTGGTTTCTTTGGTGGAACTAAATGAGTTAATCTGAGGGAAACTAAAGATTAAATTGCCGCACTTCATCAGCGAATACACCGCAGACTATTTCAGATATTGGTAACAGAGAAATTGGGGACTCCTGGGTTTTTTCATCTTTTATTTTTTAATGTGACAAAAGTCTGTTTGAAGCTCATTCTCCCTCTGCTCAGGAGCCAGCGCTTTTCTCCAACTGATGCCAATTTAAAAACGCAGCATTTGTGCCAAGAGAAGGATGAATAAACGTGTGCTCATTGTTTTACACACTGGCTTTTTTTAATTAAAGATTTACACGTGATCTAAAGTAGGAAACTCATGATAGAAATTATAGAAAATAACTTGTAAATTAATAGAACTCACTTTTAATAGAACTTGTGCAGGATCTGTTTAATATTTTTGAGTTTGTGGCTCTTTTAGCCATATATTCTTTTTAATTTCTACCAATATCTCTTGCATTTTTTATCTTAACAACGTCAAAGTCGGTATTCCATACACTGCTGCACTAAATAAGTCACCTGCCAAGTTAGAAGCCTGTCAAGTGAACCGTCGGACAGTAATACGATTAAAACTGTCCATAACTGTGTTTTTATATGATTAAAACAGGCGTTTCTTGCATTTCTAGATTAATTACTGATAAGAAAAGTGAGAAGAGAATAAAGAGATGCTTTTATATAAGTGTTTTTGAAGCAGCATATAGGATACGGCTGCCCAAAGTTGGGGTCGTGGGCCAATGTTGGCCCACCAATTGATTTTCTTTGGACTGCCAGACTTTTGTTAAAGTCTAAAGTTTATTTATTTTATAATATATACAAATGTAAATACAACCACAGGTTTGGCTGTTATTTTAGTCGGATAAAAAGACTCCTTTAAATAGGTATTTTAAAATGTAATTTAATTTGCGAGTGTGTGTTTTAAGCTGTGTGTTTATACGACTAAAACACAGATATTTATTGCATTCATTCATGAATTTCTTAGTTTATTTCATCTGCACGTATCAGAAAAGTAAGAAAAGAAGCAGCATAAAATGCACAGTGAACCTCATATGTATGTTTTTAAAGTCCACATATTCAGCCTCGTCTTGATATATTTTGGCGTCTGTGGGCGGACGTGTAATGTTGTTAAATATCTCTGGATACACGGCGGCAGAGGAATAAAAGCCCACACAATAATATGAGCCTTTGAAAGAGATTATTACTCGAACAACAAACAGTCTCTGGTTACATTGTCTCTCGATCACAGAAAATCAATGCACAATGTGGCCAATCGTGTTGTGACATTTCGTACACGGTCGCCCGCATCGATTTCAACTGTGTTTGTGATTTTCTTTTCTTCAGCGAAGTTAACGTGGAACAGCAGACGATCAATAGCTAGCACTTTCCGCTGGCTCTGACCTCAGCAGGATTTATGCACGGCCCTGTTATTATTATCATGGTTATTATTATTATTTTATTATTTACACAAGTTGACTTTGCTCGGGACACGACCTTCACCTCCTCTTCGTCACTGCCCATGAAGTGACTTGTTAATCCTCGCCGTCTTTCAACAACTTGTGGAAAAACAGTCTTGAAATTCAAAAATAACACACGTTTAATGCAAATATTTTAGTTTGTTGCAGAGTTTAGGCAGCCATTTACAGATCAAGCTAGTGTGTGTGTGTTGTATTTGTTGCCTCTTATCAGGCATAAAGGCTCATACAGCCTAGAAGTGCAACAGACCATGTCACATAATTACAGTGTTCTATGTAAGCAAACAAGCACAGGGGCGGTTGAAACAATAGTCTTTGTGCGCCTTCATTTTGTGACTGGAGAGCCTTTTCCTCATGTTATGACAGCACACAGACGGCCACCAAGCACACACAGAGCGACATATAAAGCAAAATGTCAAGGACAGAGGATCCGAGGAGCTGCAGGGGAAACATCGTACATACGTACGCGCCTAATGGCAGCACTCCATTGTTTCTGAATATTAACCTCTGCAGGACATTAGTCAAGAACATTACACTCGTCTCATGGTTTTTCCTCGTCTTTTTTCCCCTTTTTCTGTGCGACACAAAACAGTCATGACACCTAATGAATAAAGCGTCACCGCGTAGGTGGTGCGGTGAAGGTCTCGTTCTGAAGAGCGTCGTAAATACACGAGCGTCACTGTCGGACCAGAAAGAAGCTATCTCTGCAGGTGTGTGTGCGTGCGTGCGTGCGTGCGTGCGTGCGTGTGTTTCCATGACATTTGTGTGAGAATGTACAAAAAAAAAAATGTGGACTGGGTTTGAAAGAGAGTTCAGGACAGGTGAAGGCAAAAAGCTCAATGAATAAGAAGAGCAAGTTCCCACTTCACAAACAAAACACAGAGAGATTTCTCGATGACTCTTTTATTTTCATTCAATTCACGTCTATATATATATAAATATATATATATATATATATATACAAAGAAATATTAGATGAAAATCAAGTAAAAATACAATACACAAACAGGTTTAGACTGTGTAATGGTGACAAAAAGTGGCAAAAACATGGACTTTGGTGTGAGAGTGAAAGAGAGTGGTTTAGAGAAAGGTTATGATGGAATTAATATTCAGTAAATTCAAAAATGTGTTGCACATAAAGACAAAAAGACACGTCACAGCTCTAAAAACTATTTTTAATCAAAGAAAAAAGAGTGGGCCAAATGAAAAAAAAGGTGTGTTGAAGTGGGAGAAAGCTTCACTCCTGACCTTTTGACAAAACCTCAGTTCAGTAAACTTCAGCTCTCGGATAAGGAGTGTGATCGAGCTGCAGAAAAGCTCAAAATAAAAAGTTTAGCAGCGGCTGTTTTATTATTGTGTCAAATTCAGGCAACCGGAGCAAATGTTTTGAACATTTACTATGGCCCCCCCGCCAACTGTAAATCTCTGGCACGACAATAAATGAACGTTATGTACTTCTCCGAGTCGCAGGCCTGTTATTTTTATTTTCCCATGGTTGCCATGGCGATGTTATGATCTGATAAGTGTAATGTACTGTGCGCTGCCCTCCATGCAGATCATTACATAAATGAACTCGGCAAAAAACAAGCAACACAAGAGTCTGCAAGAAAATAATAAAATCGCCTTCTTCATGCACGCAGCCTGTCACCATAAATACACCTGTGCCACTGCTTTGTATTCATGTTTACACACTACTATATTATGTAAATGTTTATATAATTCTAATATAATTCATACTTTCTCACCGTTGTTGGCAACAACATGTCTAAGGATAAAATAGAAGCACGACTGATTTAATACATTTTTGTTTGTCCCTTGCACTTGCACATGTTAACCACTAGATGGTGTAGTGTATGGTGCGTTCCAATTGTGGTTGGAACTCGGAATTTCTGATTTCAGGGGACGTTCCTTCTACTGGATTTCCAACTCAGAAACAGAGGGGTGACAAAGTTACGACCAGTTCCACCTTCTGAATTCTGATTTCAGGATTAAAAATGTATAAACAAACTGTAAATGGTGTGTTTGTATGAGGAAAGTTGAAATACACTGGTTACATTAGACCATGACACTGAAATAATGCAACACTGGAGAACATTTTAAGTCTAAATAGACATTTTTCAGGCAACTCCATACACAGTTTACTGTAAATGTAGTGAAATGATGTGTTTTGATACAAATTGGTGTATATACTGCCCTCTCTGGTCAAACACCAGCTACTGCTTTCAATTTTTACCATTGGCTTTCTTAGTCCCTAACCACATGGAACATAAACGATATTTTTCTTTGTCGTTTTGAAAAGATTCTCCTTAAACACGGCATCGTTTCAGAGATCCTAAAACGCTGTTTCCATGTGAATGAAACGCCGTGTTGACGTCTTCTTGCGTCACTGGTTCAAGGCTTGTTGTCTCAGACTCCTCCCCCTTTTTTATAAACATGTCTTTCTCTTGCTCTGTTCTCTTGTGTGAGCGATTGAGACTATTGTCCTAAACTATAAAAACTGAAAAACTCTCAGATCTCAGCCCACTTCTTTGGCATTTTTCAAAATCAGGCACTGGTGACGGGTTTAGCCTCAGAAGAAAGGATTTAAAGTGTAACTTTGCAAGTCAAGGAATGCATATTTTTACGTAAACATCCATCTCTTTTTATCCTCACTGTTGTAAGAACACACGTCCATTCCGCTAACAGACAATAGGGGGCAGTGGAGACAGCCAACCAATCTCCCCGCAACAAGACATTGAACCATCACAGTGACTCTGAAGCTGTTAAATTGGGGTAAAAATCCTGCGTCGTTCCACTTTAAGACAGTTGGGAAAGTGACAAGGTCACCGTTTGTGCTGATTCGCCCGTTCCCTTTGAGCGAGTCCCTCTGTGACCTGAGGCTGCTGTTGCAAAGTGAAACGATGATATTTTAAAGAGTAAACCACCGGGTTCACACTCCTGTCAGACACAAAAATAAAACCCCTGGAATTACTGCGAGAGAGACGGGAGAAGCTATAAATGTTTCTTGTTCTTCTACGTGGAGACGCTTAGATGGACACGAGTGTTTCTGTCTTTGAAAACAAAAGCCTTGACCCTTTTTTTGTGTGTCTCCACTGCCTGATTGATTGCCTCTCCACCTTTTCTTTTTAGTTTTTTCCCTTTGTTTGTTTCGTACAATGATAGACAGCGACAGCATTGACATGTGGATTGTAGACAGACCGGAGCAAACACCAGCACTTTAATCAAAAATTGTCTTGTCATGGACGTTATGAGCTTCACAAAGACAATAAAGCTCGTGTCCACCCTGGACTCGAACAATGTCCGTCTGTCATGGAGAGAAACAATAAAAGTTTGTTTTTTTGTGTGTTTTTGCAGGTGGAGTCTCCACTGGCCGTGGACGCGGTGCTCGGAGAGTCGGCGTTCTCCGTCACGGACGAAAAGGTTTCCATCACAGAGCTGCGGGTTCACACCGTCTCCGGTCTGACGCTGTCGCTGCAGCCGAGCCCCGGCAACAGCCACACCATGGTCGCCAAGGCAACGGGCATCCAGACTCTCACCACTCCAAAACAGGTACGAAAACATGATTTTATATTGTGTTGGTGGGGGAAAAAGGGTTAAAATTCACAGAAAGATCGCAAAACATCGCATAAACAGCAAAACTTTTATGGTAAATGATCGTTAAAAGGGCCCGAGCACTCCCAAAAGATCGCATTTTTGTCGTACTAAACTTAGGTGAAAATGTCAGAAAATTAGCACGCAAATCAGAACTCGCAAAAATCCTTATATATATATATAAAATAAGTGGAATGCGTAAATGTGGTGCAAAATGGCTCAGTAGTGCCCCCAAAGGTGAAACCCAGCAGGACAGAGTCGAAATAAGTTGCACCGAATTCCAAAACTTATTGGAAACATGTCAAAGCCCAAGACGAACAAAAATTCTATTGCGACCATGGCATCAACTCAACAGGAAGTCGGCCATTTTGAATTTGGCATCCATCTTTGGCGTTTGCACGTTTCGTAAATGAGCGAACGCGTCTGAGCTCGGTAGTCTTACCAACATAAAATTACATTTCTACTTAACGCATCAAACATTAAACGTTCTCGCAGAGCTGGGAAGGAAAGGGTTAAAATTCACAAAAAGATCGCATTTTCTTGCTAAATGCCATATTTAGCTTTAATTTAAATTTAAATAACTTAACTTTATGTGATGATATGAAGTTTAGCCATTTTGGGCTTCAGTTTCTTGCCAGGAGCTGGGAATCAAACCGATCCATTGTACATCTGAACCATAGCTGTCATTTTTTTATTTGACTGGAAAATAGTTTTTAGTCATAATTAGAGACCTTGTAAACCATTTACTGACTTTACTGATACCTTCTGTTTACAACATGCAAAAAACACAATTTAACATTAAATAATGAGCATTTTCCCTGCTGTTTGTACACAATAAAACTTTAAAAATGTATTTATACATAAATATCATTTCCCAGAGACAAATTTTGCCCAATTACGTGCAGAAGGTCGTGGGTAGAGATTGGCACGTTGTGTTTTTTGCGTTAAGGTTGGACTAAGTCTCCAGGGAACAAATGTAGGTCAGTGAAATGTGATGTTAAGTAACGGGAAAAGAAAAGTGCGTTTGTGTTTGTGTTTTCTGGTAAGAGCCACCTGAGGCATTTGCTCTCTGGCACAAAATCCCAGCAAACATTAGTGCATAATAATCTGGGAAATGAACAACAGTGTTGTAAAAACATGCAAAGGGCACCAAAGACCTGACTACATATTTATTTTTGAGTGTGTGGAGCTTGTTTTTAAAGTTACCAGCACTGCACTTAAGTTAAATATGAAGTGTTAGTGCTGCTTTCACGTTAAAATCTCATGGTTATGGATGAAGTTAAAGAAAATATCCTGTTTTTGTTTTGGTTTTTTTCCATTCCTAATTGAGGACGACGCTGCTCATGTTTGGGCTCAAACACAAAGGATTTATAAACCATCCTTGTCTTTTATTAAGTTAAAATCAACACAGATTTATCCAAAAAGTAAACAGACTCAAAACATATGAATAAATCAATGTTTTACATGAAAAATTCATCAATATCTTACATTATATAAGCTCACAGACTACACTGATTTAGGGGGATTAAGTGATTTACACAGCCAACCTCAATATTTCTGCATGTGATGCTGAATATGGAGTCTGATTTTGTTATTTATACATTAATTTTGCATCATAAGGATGTTTTATTCATGGTGAACGTCATATTGTTCCATATCAACACTTTTATTTTGAAATTCAGTGAAATATCTTCACAAATATATCTCAATGTCATAAATGTGATATCACTTTGTTCTCATATAGTTTTTTTTCCAAGCTACTGGATTAAAGGGATAGTTTTGGGTTTTTGAAGCAGTCAGATTAAGGGAGGCACGATAAAATCTAGATTATAATTGGGGACAAAGTGCTAATTTCGTCTATATACCTCATCTTAAGTGTAATTTATCTTTAGAATAAAGATAAATTGATTAACCAGTTTTAGTTTTCTTTGTTTATGTAATCTGCTCATTCAGCTGCACCAAACCCCATTGACAAAAACTGTGATTTTACCTCACAGGATTCTTTAGTTGTTAATGTTCTCTCCTGACTTTATTACTGTATACATGTGTTCATTTGTGACTTCTGTGTTTGGAAGTCTTTGTTCGGATATATTATAATCACACAAACTTATTAAGCAACGCAGCAGTTGAGCAGAAACGTGTGTGTCCTGTGAGCTAAAAATGTATGTTTTTTTCAATGGACTTTGGTGCAGGTGGGCGATTCGTTTACAAAGCGACGTAAACTTCTGTTTCTTCTCTGTTGAGTGGAAATCATGTACATACGATCGTGTACACTCCCAATACTACCAGCAGACAGATTATTATTAGTAGTTTATATTTTTGTTAACAAGCTTTTATCTATTTTTCCCAGATATCCCCAGTGTTTGCATGTTTTCGCTGATTTTGCACAGGGAGAACACAGAGCGCGTAAAAATATAAGTACATGGTACAACCCCACTTCAAAAGTCTTTTTTTCTTTTTAAATATGGGTATTTGGGGAGCTGTCATGTAGCATTTTAGTACAGTGCATGCAGCAGTTCTGCATTTCCCCAACTACATAAACTTCTTATGCCTTATTAATGCTTAGTGTTCTGTTTCCTTGTTTCTCTCCCTCCTGAGAGGCAGAAAAACAAACTTTATTTGCAAATCCCAAATCCGGTGGCTCAGTCAACAAACAGGCACCACTTTCACTTCTCAGTAATAATAAAATTATATCTCCAAAGCTCCAGCCACAGTGGTGATAAAAAGGACAAAGGCAGCTGCAGTGAATGGAAACGCAAACCAAACAGTGGCCAAGTCCAGGCGAAATATTAGCACCCATCGATTCAGCTTTGAATACTGTGATTGTTAAGAATCCATTATGGAAGAACATTTACAAATGTCCTCTTTGAATCCTTTCACCTGGGAGAAGCCGTCTGGTATAAAGTACCTTAAAGGTGATACGACCAGCAAATGATTTTGATTGACGTTAAAGTCACTTTTTTATCATATTACTTATTATAATTAATTACTTATCATATTAAAAAGTTTCCTTTAAAATGAAGGTCACAGGTTCAATTCCTGCATTTTCTAAGTCTACATGTGTCCTTGAGCAAAGACACTTAACTCCATGTTAAAAGTGTGTGAATGTGTTAAAATTGTTGTGTCAAAGAAGTTCATCAAGACGAAAAAGGCTCTATTTAAATACAGACCATAATACTAACCCCTCTTCTGATGATGATGATTTTATTTGGTAGTAACGAGTAACAAAGAGAGTTAGAGGAAATGTACTGGAGTAAAAATAAAAGTACACAACTTATTTAAGAAATGTCATGGAGTAAAAGTACACAACTTATTTAGGAAATGTAGTGGATTAAAAGTAAAAGTACATACGTTATTAAGGAAATGTAGTGGAGTAAAAGTACACAGTTTATTTAGGAATACACAACTTATTTAAGAAATGTAGTGGAGTCAAAGTGAAAGTACACAGTTTATTAGTAAATGCATTGGAGTAAAAGTACACACTTTATAATGTAGTGGAGTCAAAGTAGAAGTACACAATTTATTTAGTACATGTATTGGAGTAAAAGTACACACTTTATTTAGTAAATGTAGTGGAGTAAAAGTAAAAGTACACAATTTATTTAGAAATGTTGTGGAGTAAAAGTACACAATTTATTTAGGAATACACAACTTATTTAGGAAATGTAGTGGGGTAAAAATACACAATTTATTTAGTAAATGTATTGGAGTAAAAGTACACAATTTATTTAGTAAATGTATTGGAGTAAAAGTACACAATTTATTTAGTAAATGCAGTGGAGTAAAAGTACACTATTTATTTTGTTAATGTAATGGAGTAAAAGTACACCATTTATTTAGTAATACACAACTTATTTAAGAAATGCAGTAGAGTAAAAGTACACCATTTATTTAGTAAATGTATTGGAGTAAAAGTACACCATTTATTTTGTAAATGTATTGGAGTAAAAGTACACAAGTTATTTAGTAAATGCAGTGGAGTAAAAGTACACAATTTATTTAGTAAATGTATTGCAGTAAAAGTACACAATTTGTTTAGGAAATGTATTGGAGTATTTGTACTTGGTTACATGACAACAATGGATGTGTGTGTGTTTGATGATTCAAAATATTTGATTCCTAATGAAAATTTACTTGTAATGCGGAATTGAATAAAGTATCTAAAATGTGTGTGTGTGTGTGTGTGTGTGTGTGTGTGTGTGTGTGTGTGTGTGTGTGTGTGTGTGTGTGTGTGTGTGTGTGTGTGTGTGTGTGTGTGTGTGTGTGTGTGTGTGTCGCTCAAAATGCAACGACAACCACATGAAGCATCGGCGTCAGAGAGAGAGAGAAGCGAGCATTAAATTCCCATTTTTCCTGCTTTCCACTTCTTGGCTACCTTGAGATTTAATTATTGTAATGTATTGTCCTAAGTGCTCTCCATGGCCGAGCCATAAAAGGCAGTCAATTCCTCTGCCGGCAAAGCTCTCACAGGAGCACTGCAGCTATTTAAAGCCGTTTGATTCTGTTTCACGGGGAAAAGCTTCAACCCAAACGTCCTCTATTACTCCACAAATGAATGAAACACATCGACTATGGATGGGCAGCGTCGGCACAATCAAGGTCCATCTGCGTTCTCTCAAAGTTGGAGCGTTTGAGAAGTGAGAGCTCCACCGTGTGAAGGTTCCTCATAAACCACTGTGTGTTTTGATATGAGCGACTCCATAAGCCATAAATGAAGCGGGATATGATTATTTATCCTTCTGCAGCCGACGCAGACGCCGAGTAACGACGTTTCCCGGAGATTGTTTTCTGTATGTGTGTTTTATAATCCCAGCTGTTTGTGTTTAATTTACATCCGCACAAGAAAAGCCTCTTTCTCTCTCTCCGGTGCCACGAAGCACAAATCAGAGAGGGAATATGAAAATGTATGAAACGTCCTCCAAATTGCGGAATAATTTATGGAAATTAGCAGGAAGAATTTTGTGGATCTGTAGAATTATGATCTGCTGGGGGAGGGAAAAAAATCTGAACGTCTGACATTAAATGGTTTACACCATGGAAACGATGTACTTACAAGATCAATATGAAGGAAATCAAGCTTTATTTTGATTGTAGAATCTGAATGCTAAAGGTATGGGAGGTTCATCAGATGGACTTTAAGATGAAGCTGCCAGTTGTTTTGTCCGTCTCCAAACATCCACTCGTCTCTTTTATTTTTGCCTTAATCAGTTTTGTCATTGCACAGTCATTCAATGTATTATTCAAATCATCCACATCAAAGGCTGTGTCCTCATTCTCGTGTCCTGAGATGATCCACAAGAGAAGACCTGAGCTGCTGCTGCAATACTACCACAGCAGTTATAAAGCAGCCTCAAATTGTGGATCTACAACCAGGCGATGCTCACAGTGCCTCCTGCTGGACCACACTGCAGTCACGCCACATGGTCTGAGGCACTTCCAGGCTGCATATTTGGAATGTGAACTGGTTTTAAAGGATTGTGTTCAAACTTTCCCTCTAAAGTTTCCCTCTAAAAAAAACTTACCATGGTATTACTGTACTTCCTTTTATAGAAAGCTAACAGGTTAGCGCGCAGATTTTGTTTCCTGTCTACGATGTAGAACCCGAAATTCTTCTTTGTCATTATCAAAAATTTATCCTCTGTCCACCAAATTTCACAGCGAAATGTTGGACCAAGAAGGCATTGAAAGTGGCCAAACTTTGCTCACAGTGCCTCCTGCTGGACCATGTTATAATTGCGCTAGATGGTCTGATGCACTTTTAGACTGTATATTTTGAAAATTAACAAGTTTTGAAGGTTCATGTTTGAACTAGCAAAAAGTGAAATTACCCTGTGTGCACCGTCGTTTTAAAGAAAGCTAACATGTTAGCACGTAGATTTGCTCTTTACTTTCCTGTCTACGACGTAGAACCCTGAAATACTCCACGCAAGACGACGGTTTCTTCTCTGTAGACATTTCCACAACAATGCATTGGTTGATGGTGAAAGGAAATTTGGCGACTTGTATGTTATCCAATCGCGTCACAAAATGTACAAAATGATCCCGCGGCACGATCGATGCACACAGCATTAGGCTGTATATTTTCAACTTGAATATGTTCCTCCCTTTAATTTCACTTAATTTGAATGGTCGTATAAACAACTGCCTTTTGAATAACAGCAAAAAAAAAAAAAGAATAAACACCTGTCGAACTCTGTTTACATTTTTAAAAACATTCTCCCTCTGTGCTGCCTCCGCTAATTGTCGGCTGATGATGTTTTGCGAGCGCGTTGTGAACAAATGGAAGTGTACAATGCTGCTGTGATTACAGCCACGCCGTCGCTGCTGTGCAGCAGATCAATGTTGTCAGATAAGCGCCAGGCAGGAATTGAAGCGTTTCTCTGCAGGAGAGGGAGAGGGAGTTTGACGCCGACACTGAAGAGTGATAGAAAATGGGAAAAAAATGAGAATATCATGCACACACAGAGAGAGAGAGCTCATCATTGGAAGCACACGTTGCCGCATGAGTCTTATCTGTCCGTGGTGCAGAGCTGTCGCCCTCAGGACGAGGCAGCCGCTGCTCGCCTTCTCCTTCTCTGTTTGAAAGTGGTTTTCTGGTGCTCACACACACACAGAGATCACACACATGAGGAAACAAACATACTGCGGATGTTCACCAATACTCTGGAGATGTAGATGTAGACCTTGGTGCAGGTCCAGAGCTTCAAAGGCTCAGTTGGGAGCAGATAATTCAAATCACCGTCAGTGAAAGAATGGCACCTGATCTTTTGAATTATTCCTTGGAGAGATGCAAACAAAAGGCAGAGGCACATATTTTCTTTATATTAAAGCCGTTTCTCGTGGTTTCCTTTCCTCCACAACATGCAGATTTGGGGATTAGGCGGCAAATTTGGACGTTGTAAATTGACCGTCGGTGTGAGAGTATATGGTTGTTTGTCTCTGTGTGGGCCAGTGTGATGGACTGGCCATTGTGCGAATGCTGAGATTGGCACCAGCAACCCCCCGTGACCCTCATGTGGAGGATAAAAGCGGTAGAAGATGGATGGATGGATATTAAAGCTGCAGGTTCACTACAGCGATGGATGATTGTTGAGTTTTATCCTGAGGCTGTTATATACGAACATTTTGGGGATGTCTCTCTCTGTCCTGAGCTCTTAAAATCAGTTCTTCTACTTCCAGTAAGTTCTGGCAGGCTGTACACTCAGAGGTGCAATGCAGTTTGAAGTTCTTTAAGGTTCCAGCCATGTTTTCTATTTGCATTTATTGTGTCAGACTTGTTTAAAGTGGAAATGACGTGAATGTCGTCTTAGAATCGTCTTAGAAAAGGCCTCTACGTATGCCGCAGGTACACAGAAATTTGTTCTTGTTCTCAGGGTGGCAAGAACAAAGTGGGTTCTGGTCAGGACAGTTCATTCTTCACGAGAAACTCAAGTGCAGAACTTCTGGGAAGAATAGTTGTAGGACACCACACAAGAAAAACCTTTTGCCCAGACGACGTGTCCAATCGTCCAAATTGGTCCAATATCAGCGATGCTTTGACTTGAGCTGGGTCTTAATTAAAAAAGTACGCTACGGTGAAGAAATTCTTAAGTTTCAATCAAACACAGAGCGACTTTCCTCTCTCATATTTATTAAAATACACTTAACATCTTCTCTTCATCTTTGTGGCTGTAACTTTCTGACTTTGATGTGATTAACTTGATATCCTGGTGAGACGGCGTCTCCTCAGCTCCTTTGAGTGTGAGTGTGTTTCTACGTTTCCTCCTCCCTGAAAAGTAACTCTGAGTTTCTCTCTCTGTCCGACAGGAGGCCAGCTTCTCCATCTGGATGTTTTTCAGCGACAACACGGCCGCCACGCTGACCTACTTTGACCCCAAAGACTACAACCTCAACGCCTCCACGCTGGACGACAAGGTGGTGTCGGTGTCTCAGGAGCCTCAGCAGCGCTGGCCCGTGGTGGTGGCAGAAGGCGAGGGATTGGGCGAGATAGTCCGCGTGGAAATGACCATCGGCGAGGCCTGCCAGAAGACCAAGCGCAAAAGCGTCATCGCGTCGGCGGCGGTGTACGTCAAGGTCCGCTTTGGCCCGGAGGAAGACTCGGAGGAAGAGGTGACCACAGAGGGGGAAATTGAGCTGGCACCCGTTACCAGGCGTCCAATCATCGATCCCAACGTCGATGGAAGAGTTTACGAGACGTCTAATGAGCAGCCTGCGAGTGTTCCCATTGATTACACCAATTTTCCCACAATTAGCAATGAGGAGCAGCCGACTGAGAGCGACGAAGAGGAGGAGGACAACTTTGTGCATTCGCCGCGCAACATGACCGACCTAGAGATCGGGATGTACGCTCTACTGGGAGTCTTCTGTTTGGCCATCTTGGTCTTCCTCATCAACTGCATCGTCTTTGTGCTGAAATACCGGCATAAGCGGATCCCGCCCGAGGGCCAGGCCAACATGGACCACTCCCACCACTGGGTGTTCCTGGGGAACGGCCAGCCGCTGAGGGCTCAGTGCGATCTGTCCCCGCAGCAGATAGAAAGCCCCAGTAACCCTTTGGAGGGCGTACAGACTTGTTGTCACGGGGACCACCACAGCAGCGGCAGCTCCCAGACCAGTGTTCAGAGCCAGGTCCACGGTCGCGGCGACGGCAGCTCCGGAGGCTCCACGAAGGAGAACGGCGAGGACGCCAGTTCACCCACCTCCAAGCGCAAGAGGGTGAAGTTCACCACCTTTACCACGCTGCCCACAGAGGAGCTGCCCTACAACTCCATCCCCATCGCAGATGAGGAGGACATTCAGTGGGTGTGCCAGGATATGGGCTTTCAAGACCCAGAGGAACTGCACGATTACATGCGCAGAATAAAAGAAATAGCCTGAGATGAGAAGCTCTCGGCTTTCTAAAGAAACGTTACTTTCTATTTTTCTCTTTTTCACCTACGTGAAAGATAAAGATTCTTTCCAAAACTAGAAAGGCCAGCTGTCGTTTTGGTTCAGGTTTGTTCCATTTAGTTTGCACAGTGCTGTAATCGCATACACACTCACACTGACGGGAGCGGAGGAAGCCAAAGACCTTGACCAGAGGATCACGCTCATTGGAGAAATCTGTAAATTCACTGGGAAGCTGAGCCATCGGCAACGTAGGAGAGCCTGATATAGACATACAGTATATGGAGTGTGGACGAACGTATGGCTTCGGACGTGTTTTTGGCTCACTGGTGACTCTGTAGTACTGTACCTAACGCCAAACTAAGAGGCCTTTGATGAACAAAAAGAAAAACTGTCAAAGACTCCAGTGAAAGTTATCTTTGAAATCATTTTTTTTTTGCCAAAGTAGGAAAAAAAAAAAAGAGTTTGTTTTTGGTTATTGTTTGGGGGGGGGGCAAAAACTTATTTCATTGTTCTTGGTGCAGCACACTTCATGATTTGTACTCATTCCTTATATTCGTCTACATTTCACAGACAAACTACTAGCCCCGTCCACGACCACCCTCCCTCCCTTCCTCCAAATCTAATGCCTTATCAAAGCGGTCACAGTTCACTTCAGCAGACAGCGGAGTTTTCCCCTCGCTGTTGCTCGAGTCAGCGTCGTAACCTACGTGAAAACACGGCCGCTGATCTCCAGCATGGGGGCGTAAATAGAAAAGAGCTTCACAGTCTTTGCATGGCAGGGGGATCTTGAGGCACAATCATTTTTTTTCCTCCCAAATTTGTAAATGTTTGTACGTGTAGTTATATAATCATTCATGCAACACTGCAGAAGTCAATATGTTACCATGCATTATTACACCGCGCATGCCACGTCAGGCCTACATGTGGACATTCCTCTCTAAAAAGTCTATGTATATATATATATCGTCATCCGACCGAGGAGGAAATTTGAAAATTTTATAGTCTTGTCGTGGGTAGAAGGTTCCGCCTTCCGCGATGTCTCGGGGAGAACTGTAGCTTTTCAACAAACTGGCAACACGTGTGATTGTTGGACTGAAGGGGATTTGCTATGCATCAAAGACAAGAAAAAAAGAAGAACAAATCCTTTAATGATTTATTATTTCCCTTCTTCAAATTCAAGCTTTTGGGGGAAAACAAAAATACAAGATCCTCTAAACTCTGCAGGAAATGCCATCTCAGCCATGAAGACGATGACACTACGTCATTTAGATCACGGTCATCCCACGTTGTTATCTACGACGTTCCCCTTGTTATGTTTTGACATACTCTGGTGAATTCTTACCTGGTCGTCTCTGAGCCGAGAAGACGGCGCCGTTGTCGAGTAGATGCTGCTAAAAAAAGGAACAGTAATCTCAGGACGCTGATGTCAGAGTGATGGGAAACAACAAGTGAAAAGTGTAGGCGTTGATTGCAACGTGGAACTTTTAAAGTCTGTGCAAAGTGTGTTTCTTTAAAAAGACAAAAGTGTTCTGATTTAGTCACACCTCGGAGAAACGTGCTAATAACCGCTGAGCCGGAGTCGACAGATGAAATCAATTGCAAAATATATTAACTACTTTTTTTTACAGTTTTCAAACGAGCTCAAATTAACTCACAGCCTCGCCTGCAGTGTTCAGTCGTTAAATACTGCAGGAAAGCTATATAACAGGACGTCAAAGTATCCCTCAGACTTACTGCGTACACACTTTTGGAAGGACGGCGAGTAAAATAAGTAATTTCAGCCTCAGTCCTCAGTGAACTCTGTTGTCACCAATGGAAATGAAGGAAAAAGTCTATTTTACGCGAGTATGTCTTTGTTCCTTCAACCTAAAGCAGTCACGTTTGCGCTAAACATGGCGCCATTTTAAGATGAACGGAGCATTGTTAGCAAAAGACGTAGCACATAAAAGTATGGGGAGACCTTCACAACATCCCTGCTGTGGACAATGATCACCTCTCTGTCGTCTTTTGAAACATAAACTCAAGTACAGTGGGTGTATCTGAAGCTTGGCGGTGGAGTTAGCATAGCAGTGGCCCTTAGCAAGAGTAGCTAATGTTGCTAACTTACGGAAAAAACACACAAGCACACAAACTACACGGGCAGCGGCGATGTACCGGAGCTCTGTGTGTACGGTGTACGCTTTGAGGACACGTGACTTGAACAGCGAGCGCAGCTAGCTTTTTGTTTTCAAAAAAAAGATTTTGGCAATGTTTCCATCGATACCAGGACAAAGACGTAAGCTAACGTGCGACTTGAAACATCGATGATGTAAGAAATATGAATCAACCTAGAGAATAACTGATGCTAATTACCTGTATTTTTTGGTTTGTTTTGACACTGTGCAGTGTTACAGAAGGGTTTATGCTAATGCTAACAGCAGTGACTCAGTTTAACAGTTAATCATTCCAAATTTCCCAGTTTAATTATTTTTTATATTTTTAACATATATATATATAATCTTAGAATTTGCTTTACACTGACTTTAAATGTTTACTGACTACTAAGGGGGGAGGGCAAAATGAAGAGTTAGGATGATGAAAGCAGAGTTAATAGTAATTTTAACTGCTGTTAGCGTAGCGTATGCGTTTAAGTACGACAATGGGCGGCGTTTGAAGGTTATCCAGCGAAATGTCACAGAGGAAAAATTATTTTCAGGACTAAAGACGCATCTTTGAGGTAGTTAATCACTTTCCTAGAATTATTTCCTGCTTCTAAGGGCTTGTATTTTTCAGGTCATGCTTACAGATGACATCTGTGGTGATCATGAGCCTCTTCAAAATCTCACCTAATCATTCATTCATTCTGTTGCCATACTTCATGCTTTTCACACTCAACAGCCTCAATCCAGAATTGTTCTTCTTGTGGCAATGCTGTTATTACACTAAATATTAGCTTCAGGGTTTCTATTTACAAAAAAAAAAGAAAGTTTCCCTTGCTCCTGTTTCATTGGAAAACCACAGAACAAGTTGTTAAATGTGAGCATAGTGTCTTTACATCCACACTGTAAATACTGGGGTAAAAAAAACGGACATTAGTTTCATCACAGATGATTATTGAGGAGATTATTTTCCATCTGTAAGCCATACCTATTCTACATGTATATATTTATGCCCACGTTTTGATATATTGATGAATCCTGGATTGGGACTTTTAAAAATGTTAGTTGTCAGGCGTTTGTGAGTGCGGTTGTGTGAGTTAAAGGCACACTCAGCACTGTCATTAAGCACTGTATTAAAATGTATTCATGTTTAAGTCTACAATGTCATAACAACATGATTAACACTTAAAATTTAGCATTAGACAGTATTTTTTGACTGGAAACTGAAGTCAGTCCGCTCACACCAAAGCCCATAGAGAAAATCAGCGATTTTAAATCACAGCAAACAAGACGCGCCGCTGCCTTCATCACAAAGTTAAAATGTTTAATTTTTGGACTTCACCATTTGAGATTCTTCTTCCACATTCACCTCAGTGACAGAAATGTACCAAACTCTGCAGCAGTAAACCAGCAGCTCCTGTTTCCCCTTGAGCTAAAAATGCTGATTTTCTCCATGGGGTTTGGTGTGGGAGATTAAGTGGTTTATTAACTTCAGTTTCCAGTCAGAAAATGCACTTTAACAAAAGAGATAAAGCACTAATCGTGTTCTTAAGACACTGTCGACTGAAGAGCAGTCAGCGGTGATTGTGCGTCAGTGCCTCACACAAACACACTCCCAAAACTTCCACTGTGAGATTTTTTCTTTTACTGCATGCCCTCTTTACGTTCCCACGTGTTTTTGATATGAATTACATCCAATCTGGGGTTTATTTGCCATCGGAGAAGACGAGGATATTCTTTGACAGTCCGAGCCTGTCCGTCAGCCACAGCATCGACGTGATCTGCCGTGAGAGCGAGGGAAGCGGCAGCCAGCAGCAGGAAGTGGTGATGGTGTCTCAGGATGAATGTAGGAGATCATAATGGAAGCTGGCTGTTGTGTGTGTTGAGAGAGAGCGCCACTGTTGTCAGTCCAGTTTTAATCAGATTAAGTGTCTACTAGCAGCTTTTTCTTCCACTAATTTACTCATAGTCTGTATATATTTCATTGATGCATCATTTTTTTTTTTTTTTTTTAACATCTCATTCTTCCGTGAGTTGTGTCTCTGTTTTTGTAAAAGCTGCTTCGGTAAACGGTTGCTCATATTTTTTTGTATTTTCTTCGAGCTGCTAATAGAAACTTGGTCCTTTTTACAACAATGTACTGAATTAAAGATATTTTTGTTCCCGCCCTACTGTCTATGGAAAGCTGTGCACGGTGTGTGCACCACCCGCGTCGACTGCGCCAAGTAACCCACACCACACTGACTATACTATGTTAATGTACAGAGCACCGTTAAAATTTCCTGTATTCTCTTGAAAACAAACCCTTGTATTTTCCTGTTATATGTAAAGTACTAAAGAAAATGCAATACACACACGATTTTGTCTTCTTTTACTGCATGTACTTGAGTGGAAGTCTTTGGCGAAAGGAGTCGACTCGCTGCTGTTTCCCTCCACAGTGGGCAGCTGGTACTAGGCGTGCAGGTGTTGCCCTCATTTCTCAGGCCGTGTTCCCCCTGTAATGCCTTCACACCCCGCTGCCAAGAATCAGCGGTGAGTTGATGCTTTCGCGTTGCTCCAGGGAGACAATAATGCCCTAAATGTGCTCGCTTTCTTGCAGACGAGGCTCTGGAGAGTCGGGACGACGACTCTCTGCTCTTGGTTTCTCTTATCTCCTCGCCTGGCGGATGAAAATGCAGAAGATTCCTGTGATTGGTGCAGATGGGGGTTCGTTCAAGCCTGTTTCCAGGCAAGCAGAATCCAGTTCCTTTACACAATCCACATTTGGGGCATAAACACTCCTGGGTTTGGTGTAACTGGATTAAAAGAGGCTGATTTTTGGGTCAAATTTAGATTTTAGGTAGACAAAGGTCAAATTTTTTGTCTTCTTGGGCATCAAACTCCTTCAACAAGTCCAAAAGTATGTTTTATATGAGTTTGGAAAAAACATGTTGACTTGGATTCTGGCTTTTCCTTTCACGTACAGGACACAGGATGCAGCAGGAGATTGTTTGGTCCAGAACCTGTGGCTCCTGGTTTGAGGATGCAGGAGCCAGGTCACCTGTGAATTCTCCTGAGATTTTCCTGCTCTGTCCCAGACATTATCTGTCTGTAAGTAGTATATAAGTAGAGAAGCTGCCAAAACATGGTGGACATAGGATTTACTTCCAGATTCTGGTGAAACTCTGAAAGCAGCTACTGAGTGGGTGGTTATGAGGCTGACGTGAATGCATCCTAAGACTTTTGGGTTAACTCTTTAGATTTTGGGACGACAAAGGTCTCATTTTTTTGTCTTCTCGGACATCAAAATCCTTCAACAAGTCCAAAAATATGTTCTATATGAGTCTGAAAACATGTGTTGACTTACAGGGCGCAGCAGGAGATTGTTTGGTTCCAGAATGTCCAGAACCTGTGGCTCCTGGGTTGAGGATGCAGGAGACAAGTCACCCACCCAGCAGCGACCCAGTGTAAATTCTCCTGAGCTGTTCTTGCTCTGTTCATTATCTGGGAATTATAAGTAGAGAAGCTGCCAAAACATGGTGGACATTGGCTTTCTTACGTCTTACAGCCTTTCCAGATAGTTTCCAGATTTAGGGGTAAGATCTGAAAGCAGGAGATTGTTTGGTTCCAGAATGTCCAGAACCTGTCGCTCCTGGGTTGAGGATGCAGGAGACAAGTCACCCATTAATTCTGCAGAGCTTTTCAAGCTCTGCCCCAGACATTATCTGTGAATCAGAAGTAGAGAAGCTGCCAAAACATGGTGGACATTGGCTTTCTTACGTCCAGATAGTTTACAGTTTGCTGAGTGGGTGTTAATTCTCGTTTCTTTTTTGTTTAGTTTGAGGACTGAGGTGAACAAAGTGGAATTCAGTCCAAGCAGCCTTATATACGAGCAGGATCACTGAACCCTGGACCTTGATTTGGCTCATTTGGTGCTTAATATTTCACAGGAGGATCGATTAAATGCCTGCTAATGTACAGCTTTTTAAAACAAAACAAAGTACTGGTTAGTTTAGTGAATAGAGGTTGCTATTGCTGCGGTCTATTCAAACTCCACAGTGTATAGTATATAGTACATATATATATAGAGAGAGAGTACAGATCTGACACCTTCATCCATGTGTGTGTACCTGCCAGGGTTGATCAGATCGTGGCGTGAGTCCTCGCTCGCGTTTGAAGTCGGCGCGGTCACCGCTGCTCACCACTCGCTGTGGCTGCAGTCTGAACCTCCTCCCTTCATCATGTTCACTGCCAATTTCTGCAGCAGCAGCAGCGTGGCAGGGATCCTGCAGAGACACCAGCTCACTGAGCTGCTTCACTGCACTTCTCCTCATCAGGCAGCTGCCGTCCATGAAACCCTACACAAACTCAGCTGTGTGTGTGTGTTTACTCTTTCAGTTCCGAGCAGCCGAGATGAAAAAGTCTGGTGAAGTCACAGGTGAGACTCGCGGGTCGTTAGCGGAGAGCGTCTGCAGATCCCAGGGATTGAATAAACAGATGTGAACACAGTGATTGCCACGGGGGCCAGACCTGCATAACAAATAAATATTCATTTTTTTGGATTTGGTTTCACATTAATATCCTCTATGTGTGTTATAAATTTACACCAGGAGCTAAAACGTTAAATCCTAGCCTGGCTAACGCCACACTTCATCTCAGTCTCATTTCAGATGGATTAAGGCTGTGGAAAAGGTTGTTGAGGAGAGGCGTGGATGATGATGATGACTTCTGCTGCCACCTACGACCAATTAGACCAAGACGTGTCAAGAAAACGTGCTAGCTGTCGATTTCTGGCGTAATAGCATTTAACGACTTTTTTAGACCTTTTCAAACGTCACTTGGAAACAGCAGCCAAATCCAAAACCTCCAAAAAACACATTTGTGATTCTGCAAAACCAAATATTTGAAGACCAAAGTGTGGAAATGCAGCCTCCTGGTGGACTGTGACAGTACTGCAGGTTGGGTCATTAGCATTAGCCCAGCGTTTGGCGTTTGTCAGTCTCATATTCAGAGTCCAGTCGTGGTGATTTCCTCAGCAGAGATCCTTTCTTTTCTGAGTTGTATGTGTATAAGGAACCTGTGGATATCAGGTAAGTTTCCATGGTTACTGTTTTCTTCACAGGGCCTTGACAACTCACACTATAGGTGTGTGTGTGTGTGTGTGTGTGTGTGTGTGTGTGTGTGTGTGTGTGTGTTTGGACGCAGACATGGGCGAATAATGGGATGTACTTTAATACTTTTGAACATTTGGATCAGGGTTAGCCAAACATAAACATAAATTTCTCCCCCGACCCATCTGTGGGCCCCCGCCCCAGTGTTTGGGAACCATGTGTGATACTTTTGAAGCTAATAATTCATATTTTACATGTATTTAAGGCTTAATTACAATAAAACCAGCAGAGAATGGTGTTCCTGTGTTGCCAAACCTGCACTGCAGTACCTACACGTTCCACTAGGAGAACCACAGCCCACACTTTAATGTGTGTTTAGTTTTTTTTGTTGTATTTTCATTCATGTCATTCGTTTTCCTGTTCATTTTTCCCTGTTTTATTCCCTCTTTTACTTTGTAGTTCTTTAGTGTGGTCACTTCCTGTCACGGCCTTGATTGGCTCCATCATCTTAACGAGCTTCACCTGTGTTCAGTCATCATCTCCTCTGGCTTCCTGCTGTGTCTCTGTGCTGTCGTCGGCTTCCTGCTCCTCGTGTTTTCAGGTATTTTCGATTTTTCTTTTCTTTTCTCCTCTTGTGTTATTTTGTTCCCCCTCTTTTTGTTCATCCATAACATTTCCAGGCAGGGGGATAACAGGGGGAGTGTGTTGGCTTATTGTCGTGTGAAGAAAGAAGTGTATAAGTGTACCAATTACTCTATGTGCTCATATAGCCTCAAATTCCAGTCAAATTCTGTATTTTAAATGAAAGAAACAGCTCATATATATCATTATCACTGTCATTTTACACCTTAAGGTTCATAAAAAAATATACGATTGTTTTAGAAAAATGCAATAAAAACTTCCAGATCTGATATGGAAGACATTGAAAATAGTAAAAAAGAAGAATATGCAGACTGTGAGGCGCTGCCAAGATTGTGTTTGGGGCTATACTGTACGTGCCGCGGGGGTCTGTGAACACACACACACACACACACACACTGGTCCTGTCAGCTGTAGCCTCTATATATACAGTACAGAACAGTATAGGGCTCCTTTCTAGTTGCTGCCTCTCGCTGCACAGCTCCTATTTTCACTCAAATATGACATTATTCTTTTTTTTTTTTTTTTTTTTTTTTAAGTGATGAATAAATAAAAGTATCTTATACATTCTCAAGAATTCCTGCGTCGTAAACCTGAAACAAATCCTTTACACACAAATGTGCAAAGGTCACGCGATGAAAAGACATTTATAAAATGATATAAGTTAGAATGGACTGTATATGTTCAACACACATCAGTGTCCCATAAAATTACGTTTTAAGCAAATAATCTGCTTTCTTAATTTATAATTTATAACAATTTACTTTATTCATCAATAATAACCAGATTTTTGTGTCAAGCCACTGTTGCTCGGCAACACCAGCATGCTAACGTGTGTGTATAAGATAATCGTAATGCAAACTACATAGATATATGTAGATATAATTTCAGTGGGAAACTTTCCCAATGATGATTTGAAACAAAGACTGGGTCGCGGTCCACAGATGGGTCACTGGATTTTTTTTGCGGTCCCCAAATGTTTTTTTAAACAACACATGCATAAAATTATTTCTTGGAAGTTATTTGTTTACTCATCTAAAATGATATGGAATTGGTGATATTTTGTCGTCTTTCCTCGTGCAACACCAGGGCAAACTTTGATATTTTACGTTAAATACTTGTTCTCTCCAATTTCTTCAGTTAGACAGATATTGTGATGTATTGTGATATATATTGATTATTACAGAATCGCTGTATCGTGATCAGAGGTTGCGCTAGAGTTTTTTGTTGTCTCTCATTTTGACTGACAGGGTCATAAAATCATGTCATAAGCTACTTTTACCGGTCACTTTAATTTTTTAAATGATAATAAATATTCAATTGCATTTCATTTTAATTCATTTTTAATTAATATTCAGTCCAAAAAAGCTGAACAAATAATCCACACCGTGGATACACACATCAAGCAGAATATGAAGAATATGTAACTTTTTCTCCGCAGTAACAAAAACATCTGACTGTGGCCCCAGTAGCTACATATGAACAATGAATAGTGAAATATGAGCAGGTCACAGACGCTCTCCAAAGCCTCCTGTCCATAGCTCTTTAACGCGCTGTCAGCACCGTCCTCAGCCAGGAGAACTCCCGCTCCCACTGAACTCTCTACTCCCGCCTCACCTCCTTGCAGCCGCTTCCTCGCTCCACTGAGTTTGTCCTTCATCTTCATCTGCATCTATCCCTCTTTTTTCACCTCTTTTATCAACATCGTTATTGGGCTTTTTAAAGAAACTTCTGACACTCAACTGATGTGACATTTTTCTTCTTTTCTACTTTTCTTCTTCTACAAGAGCCAATTACTGAAATATGCTCTTCGCCACCAAGTGGTCAGGGGTGTGAATTGCAATCTGTCAAAATGACGGATGGCCCTCAGATTTTTCCGTCGCCGTTTTTAAAAAACGGTCAATGACGGAAAATATTCGGTTCACGCGACCCCTGATCGTGATATTATTGGTATCGTGGACGTGGACGTGGACTATGTATCGTATCGTGTATTACCCTGTAATTCGTACCCTTTTTTTTCGTTCTTTGTCCACTGATTGGTTCCTTTTTTTTTTTAGACAACAGGAAGTTGTCCTGTACGTCGGTGAAACGGGCAGATGCTTCTGTACAAGCAAAAAAGAAGCATAGAAGATCCGGAAAAAGGAGAAGGAAAAGCATACCAGGAAGATCTGAGGAAGGTGGAAAAAACACGCCGACACTGGTTAACAAGGTAAAGGAAGACTTCCTGTTGTCGAAAAAACTAACGTGTTATTCGTTGATGGCAAGCTAAAAATCGTACAAATAATAATATACAATAACATTTGTAGGAATGGCACGATACAAATTTACAGATACAGATTCTGATATCAGTCTGATATTTGACCTTTTTAAAAGTCTGTTTATCGTGAAACATGCAATATACAACCGTCTAAGATTGAGTACGTAAAATTTTGCGTAAAATCTGTTTTAAATAAAAAATAGGTTGTAATTTAGCCCAAAAGAAATGAATGAACGTAAATAGTTGTGACCTGTATTTCTAATGTTTACCTTTACCTTGCCAATAGACTTGAGGCTGCGTGGAAAATAATAGATTGTTGTCTGTGGAAAAGAACATTTTAGGAGTAAAAACACCAGTATAATCACCATGAGTCATGACCAGACGCTTGCTAATAACCGTCCATAGCATTATAACACTGACCTCCACACAGAAAAAGCCTACAGCTGCTTTAGTCCTTGAACAAAATGAATTTACGAGACTGCGATGACCTGATTGTAATGGAAAAATATCCAGCACTCAGAGCAGATGTTCATCTCCATCAGCTGAGCACTTTAATTACACATGTGGTGCTCGGATCAACAGTGCAGCGCTGTAATGGCACGATACCTCTCTGGGTTAAAGTATTATTTATTTTTTATTTTTCTCCCCTCGCGTCAGTGGCATTTCAGCGGGTGAGAACACATTTCAGCTCGTTGATCATTTTGTTCCACGGCGTAGTTCCCGCGGTGAGTCAGAGTGAATCTGTCGCTGAGCGTAGCAGCCCCATTTCTGTCTTATCTAACCTATAATAAAGAGTCATTTCTGCTGTCGGGCCTCCTTCTAAAGCAGCATTCACATCTAAAGCTTTTAGGAGGAAAAAAAACCTGTGTGTCCTTTTGTCAGCAAAGAGGACGCAGGAGTTTTTGATAGAAGAGCCGGGTGGGAGGGTTTGTGTTTGTTGACCTGAAAAATGCCCCAAGAACCCATGTATTAGATAAACTAGCTTATGTAAGCGGTCAACAAAATATACGGTAGCTATACTTTAGATAACAAGGTGTTTACTGAACACAGACCTTTCACATTTAGTTCAAACTCGACAAAATCCAACCTTAAAATAAATGATTTGCAATTAAAAATTTACAGCCTAGAAGTGCACCAGATTTGAAGTAATCAGCGAGTTTTCCAGCAGAGGGTGCTGCAACAGTGTTCAGTGTGCATTTTAAATCCCTGGAGATTGAGCAATAATATATCGCAGAACATAACAGCAGGGACTTTTTTAAAGTCTCAAGCGCTCAAAATCCAAAAATAATCCCGCGAAAATGCTAATAAATGATTTGCAATAAAAATGTACAGCCTTGAAGTGCACCAGATTTGAAGTAATCAGCCAGTTGTGTGTCAACAGTGCACTGTGCACTTTAAATCCACGGAGATTGAACCTGACATACTATACAGTGCCTTAGCCTTATACTGCCCCCTGGTGATTTTCAGATGTATAGCAACGTTATTTCAGAACTGCATCTTCAATTTTACCTCATTTTACTCCAGAGAATGCTATTAAAAGCTAAGATATTAAAGTTAGCGTTGAATTAGAGTGGAATCTGTAACTCTGATTAAACTTTCATGCTCACGTTGACTTCATTACTATCGTACTTCTTAAATGTGGGCGGAGTCATCCTAGCGCGGCTGCACGAAATGGAAATTTGTCGCGGAAAAAAGCGTCATTAGGATCTTTGTCGATGCCATAAAATGCTCTCCCATTAACCTTTCCCCGACTGTTTTTTATTCACTATCCTCTACTGCGATTATATTTGATATAGCATGTCACATAATACGCATTTATCTCGATAGGGAGATAAATTAACAGCAAGATAGTTACTATTCAGTGTTTGAAAGGGTGTGAAATAAAGTCCAAGTCCAATTTCAAAGCTCTCAAATGGACTGAATATATAGGACGTAGAAAACATTCAGAGTAAAAGGCACAAAAATGGTATTATAGCTCAAATCTCTCTTTTTATTCCTAAGGATAACAGGCCAGTCACTGTGCCTGTGAACTCGCCGTCAAGCTATTTCAAGAGCTGCTACGATGAAGCCTGACAGCAGAAATCTCTTTGACTATAAAACACATCAGTGGTAAAATGTCAGGTTTCAGTGTCATTTCCCCGTGAAATCAAAGACAGAGGCAACTTTTTCTACGCTCGCCATTTTCACAGGCGTTCAGGAAACACACCACGAGGAATCCGTCAAACGAGACGCCCGCGCAACGGCTTCACACCGACAGCTGCCTCCATAGACCAGAATGCAACGCTGAGACACGACATGTTGTATTTGTGGTGAGGCCTGCTGCAACTATTGATGTGACTGGTTTAAAAAAAAAAAAGGAAGCATAGCTTGAGCTATGTTGTTCACGTTTCTCTTTCTACAAGAACCTCCTTGTAAGTTAAAGTTTCATCTCTGAGATGATAAAATAAAATAAATCTCTTCCCAAAATAGAAGGGGGCAGGCAGACTTTGGGAAAAAGTTGAAATAAGTTTAAAAAATATGGAATGTCAACACTTTAAATCAATATACACCATGACATGATAATGTAATCTCCCGGTACGGAAAGTGAAGCTCCTGTGGAAGTGCTTGGGAACTGTATTCTCTTGAATGTCCACCAGGGGACCAAAAAAACACGTTGAGTTTGTATGTTTATGAGGAGATAAACTTGCGTCTCACTTGATTTCCCTTGACGAGTTTATGGTGTCGATCGCCACTTTCAGGTCGTCTTCGTAGCGGTCGTAACGCTGTGTTTTATTGTAATTTCGGGCTCAGCGAGATCTCTGAAAAAACCTGGTCCGGTTACATAAACACCGGTTCTCCTGAACAGCAGATCCTCCTGCTCCGGACACATCTGGTTGCGTACATTGAACCGCAGAAGAAGAATAACGTCCGTTGTGGAGGTGTTTCACGAGCGACAGTGTCTTCTGACTCTGTGTCTGACTCCGGGTCAAAGTCATAAAAGGGACTGTGGCGGGGAGTCGTGAAGAAGCTATTTTTAAACACTGTTTAAACAATGTTTTGATAATGAGTAGCAGTGCATCCACCGTTCCAGAGGGGGGAGCTGCGCTTCTGAGAGCGGGTGTGCTGATTATGTCACTTCCGGGTACTGGCCAATCACAAGACCGTTGGGAAGGCTCTACGCTGGCTGGCCAATCACAACACACTCTGTCTTCTGGGTGTGAGATTTCAGTCTGAAATATCACGGTGAGGACAGCGTTAGAAAAGACAGATTTCTATCGGCTCGTTTACAGCAACTAGGAGGTTTTTGACCATAAAAACAAGTTAATGTATGTAAGTAGACCTCCATAACTGACATATGCAACAGGACCACTATATGTGGGCTTTAAAACTGTAGCTGACTCCAACTGACCGAAATGAAATTTAAGGGTGTTCAGGGTGAGTTGAGCTTGTGAGCTTCTAGCTAACCTAGCCTACACAACAACTGTAGCCAGGACTTTTAAGTAATTAAAACACTGCTGTCGTCTCTACATGACATCTAGACGACATCTAGACCCACCCCTCCTCAACCCAGTTACAATAACCAATCATGAAATTGCGGAAAATTCAGGTTTTTCTTGAGGAAATGATCACCTTTGTCATGCTACGCTTATTGTTAATTGCAGTCGTACACGATACTGACCAATTTCTATCTGTGGACATGTTGCTATGGTGTTTGTGTGCGCTAAATACAGTTGTGGTTTTGTTATTGACTGGCTTGTACTTGCTAACAATGGCTAGCTCAAGACATCGATGTAAAGATGTGCCTCTTTTTTAAAAATTGCTTAAGACAGCTTTAAAGGATAACTTTGCCAGAAGTCAACAAAATCTTAAATATCTCTATATTTTGACAGCTAACAGCAAGCTAACTGCAGCAACATACAGAAAACTAGCTAAAGGTGAGCCAAAAGACGACACCACTGAAAGCAGCTTCAAGTTGTTTTGAAGGTAGGCATAATCACACAGTCAATGTGTTTACATGCATGTTAAGTCTGATTGTAGCCAGACTAAGACAATAATTCAGTTTTCTTTATGCTACATAAACAAGTTAGCCCGACTGAAATCGAGCTAGTCTCAGTCCGACTAACGTACCCGACAATACGATTATTTTGTATGATTCTGTGACGTAAAGGTCCACAAACTAATTCCATACACACACTACCTTATAGAGATATCAGACATTCACGGCCAATAAATCGATTTACTGTATATTTATACTCGGATAAGATGTATGATTACCTGTCTTAGTCAGACTACGACCTTAGCTTGATTAAACTGTGCATGCAAACATACTGAGTGACTCCTACTCTATTAACACCAGGTGAAAATGATGTGAGACGAATCCCCGGCTGATTATAATCAATCTATTTTCTGTCGCTTTGACACAATGACTGTGCACTTTTGCTAAAAATCAGTGTAATGGTTGGGGGCGAAGCTCAAAGTCCGACTTGCCAATTAAGAGGCAGCGTAAAAGCGAGCTGCCTTCTGTGACACGGGTTAACAACTCTTAGCCAGGTTAATGTGCTGTGCCAGCGCTCTTTTGTCTCCAAACTAACATTAGTCACTGCTGGAGACGCTGTGTAAACAACAGGAGCTGTTCTGGAGGCTTTTGGCGAGCGTTCATCACCGTGAGTGCTGCTACACCTGCCTCCTGACAGGCTTTTCTTTTCAAATTATTATTTTATATAAATCAAACAGAATTCTTCTTTTTGCGTTTTTTTTTTTTTTTTTAAACCAAGGACAACGAAAAAATGTTTCATCGTGACGGGCAGGACCGCAGTTTAAACTTTTATTGAGGCTGAAGGTATGCTTTTTGTAAGCATGTCCTGTCTTCAACCAGAGTCAGTGAATAAGCCTTTCAAACCATTTGCAGCTACTCCTCTCACCGGTCTGTTTTTGTACTGAAACAACAGTGTAGACTTGCAGACAACACCAACAAATAATCATGTATCTTTCATGAACACAAGTGCCCGATGAAAAATTCAACTTTTCTTGCAACAAACAAACCCCCAAATTGTCACCGTGTCAGCCTGAAAATCATAAACTCATATGACACGCTTCACTTATTATTTATTAGAGTTTAGTGTATGCACAACAACAACAACAACAACAACAACAACAACAACAACAGCAGCAGCGGTGACAGCTCACGCCGTCACATCCTGACATCCGTCTCCAGTCGTCGGAGGGGAAAACACATCGTTCACAGCAGAGTGTGGGTGTTCTTTTATCTCCGCAGGGAAGATGTCGCTTTTTTTCTCCCTACAATCTGACACTTGATATTTGTTTGTTCGGGTTTTTACAGTAGATCAAAACTCACCTGCGTGGCATTGTATGGTGGCCCCCGAGGGTCAAAAAAACAACATTTTCGGAAAACACGACATTTATATGAAACACAATGCTAAGTATGTAATATTTCACAAAGTAGAGCATTGCAGAGAGCGCAACAAAAGTTTTCAAGAACAATTGGGTAAACACAAACCACAGCAGAAAACTCATTTAACAAACGACAACAATAAAGAAAACGTTCCAGAATTTTGGAAACGAATAGGGAAAACAAACTGTTTTAGAAAACTGAAAACGCAACATTTTACTGGAAAACCCAACAAAATACATTTCTGAAAACACAAAATTAGAGAAAACAAGAGTTAGGGAAACAAAGTTTTGGGAAATGTATTTAGTTTTTCGAACAATTACATTGAAAAACATTAATTTTAGAAAATGACGTTTCGGAGAACAGATACAATTTGTGTCAACAAGTTAGTCAGACTGAAATCGAGCTAGCCTTAGTCTGACTGACTTGTTTACATGACATTAAGAAAACAGAATTATTGTCTTTGTCCGGCTAAAATCAGACTTGCATGGAGAACCTCAAGCTGCTACCAGTGGTCGTCTTTTGGCTAACCTTTTAGCTAGTTTCTGTACGTTAGCAGTATACATTTTGGAAAACACCAAATGCTACCTGGTTAAGGAAAACCTTTTTTGAATGTTGTGTTTTATAAAATGTTGTTGTGTTTTGACCCTCAAGGCCACCATAGATTAGCAAAACTGAGGCCAAGTTACACAACCACATAACCAGCTCCTGCACCCTGGGTTGGAAAATATTCAGAAATGTGCTTAATGAGGTTTTTAAATTTTCCCTTTGACATCTTGTTCATCACTTCCCGTGTGGATCTTTGGTCTGTGAGTCTCAGTCGGTAACAGCTGACTGTTTTCAGACCCTGCTGCTGCTGTTCCTGCTGCTGCTGGCCATGCTTCACGTCATGTTGAGCGCCATCAAAAAAAAAAGAAGCTCATATAAAATCACGTCTGATTGGGCCGCGCGCCGATCTCCGTGTAATGACATGCAAATGCGTCTCGGATAGTGAAAGTGTTTTTTCGAGCGTTGCCACCTTCACAGCAGGCCTGGGGAATCTGTACCTGCTTTGATGTTCGGAGCAGAGCTCGCGGTGTCCAAGCTCAGGCTCCAACATCACCGCCCGCCCAATCGTGGGAATGAATCCATGGATTTATGGAGCGTGCGTGAAGACAAACTGTCGAGAGCCCCACTGCAACTTTATTCATGAGCCTGAAATGGTTGCTTTAAAATTCCAAAATGGAAAATTCAGATCCGCTCCGTCGACTGTGTCTTTGATACGGCGCCACCTCTGTGCAACATCAGAGCGCCGGCGTGATTATGAGTAATAACGCAGATCAACTTCCACCTCATTAGGTGGGAAATTTCCATCGTGAGCGTTGACCACATTTCACCGCAGCATGGTGGTGATGCAACGGCAGATGGTCGGACTAACTGAAGTGCATCGTATCTGTCACGTGTAACGGATCAGTTATAAGATATTTGCGTGGATCTTACAAGGTTTTTCTAAAGTTTGCTAGTTTTGATTAGTTTTAATTTTTTTTGTAAATGCTTAGTTTTAGTTTAGTTTTTATTAGTTTTTGTGTGAGTTGAAAGTCAATAGATTCAAAAAGGTAGATTCAAAAAGTATAAACGTAACAACGTAGATATATAATAATAAATAAGCCTCATAAGACAACATCACATTGTTTGTGAGTCATGAGTTTCAGGAGGCTTAATCTGAGGAAAAACGTGAGTAAAATTAAAAAATAAACAAACAATAAACCCAATAAAAGACAAAAGTTTTAATGCACTTAGATGAACCAACTAAACACAATAAACTACATAATAAATGTTGTGTTCCACATTTGTAAACAAAACCAAATTGAAAACATTTTATTATGAATTATTGAATGAAAATGCTGCATCAAATACAACCTTTCAAAGAATTATGCATAAAATTCATTTAAAAAGAACAATTTCAGTTCGTTTTATAAACACAATTCTATAAGTTGTTTTTTTTTACTTTAGTTTCCGTTATTTCGTTAGTTATCGTTAGCTACAATAACCTTGGTATCCATAGCCCGGTCATTTTATGTGGCCCGCTAGTGATTAATTGGTCTTAAAAATCTGTGTTAAAATAGGTCTGTGCTGCTTTAAGGCAGTTGACCATACACTACATTTCCCACAATGCATGGCGATTGCGTTACCCGCAAATTGAGCAGGTCTGCCCTGACCAGCTACAGACTTTTTAACACTGTTCGTTTGTCAAGAAACACCATCGCGGACTGGGTTACATCTATAATGCATCATATTTGTAACTTGAATAAGTAATAAATACAGAAAGTTATTTTACATTATGTTACGGAGTAGTTACCTTTATTTTACATTATATTTGGTTACATTTTTCTACATTTATTCTGTATGACAGTTATATCTTTGCCCTTTGAGGGTAACCATTATGCTGATGTGGCCCTCAGTGAAAATGAGTTTAATAGCCCTGCTGTAGAGACTCATTTTAACAATCAAAAACATGGCGTCATGCACGTCTTTTTCCAGTCAGTCGTCATGAAAACGCATCGACCTTATCGCGCCCAGCACTAGTTTTGATTCTAGTGCCGACACTCTGTTGACGTCACATTTTCTGACAAAAATCAACAATTTTATACGCACTGCAGCTTCAGGAGAAAGCGTTGTTCGCAGCCTCAGTTGGATATAAAATCTTGTCAGGGTCCATTGGGAGCGAGTCCCTCTGCAGGAGGGTGATGACCTGCAGCCTTTTTCTCAACCAGCACGTCTGACCTCATCATCATTAACAGTCCGACCAGAGAAGCAGCAGCAGCGCAAACGAAGCAAATAAAGCCTCAGTCGTCCAAAAAACAAAAAAAGTACTTTTAAAATAAGCCTCATGACATGTGCAATGTCACAAATTCACAAAGATATTATTATTCATTTGTGTAAATCCACAAATGTAATCCCTAGAAATGAATAATCATAACTATTTTCTATCAAAAAAGTATTTTAAATGAAGCACTGATTCCTCCTGTGTGATGCGAGTCACACTACCTTTGCTTTTTTTCACCGTAAACACAACAATAAAGGCTCGTGTTTACTTCCTCTTCCTGATTGTAATTTAAAGTGAATGTCGCGCTGTAATTACAGGGACACATTCTTTTGTCTTAAACTATTAAATTCCGTCAACCTTTAAATGTAACAGGAAGGAAAGGCGCTGAGAACCACACAAAGGATAATGAGGTGTAGCGTAGATAATCATACATAATTAACACACTATGGATCGCTCTCTTGGTGGAAACATAAAGTCGGACACGTAGATAAGTCGATTTAAAAGCCCTCGCACGCACTCAGAAAAGGTTACTTACATATGTGCACACAGTGACCACTTTATTAGGAACATACGTGTCAGGAACACACACACACAGGATGCTAACAAGCTAATGCTATGAACATATGAAGTGCAAAAATTAGAAGTTGTGGGCAAAAAGTGCAACAAACATCGTAAAATATAATAATTAGCTTATGGGTGCGCTGTTCTGTATAATGTTAGCTTACTAGCTTGGCCACTTAGTTAGCTACAATGCTCAGCATAGCGTTAGCAGTCTTGTACAAAGTACCTTAAAGGGATATGAGTAAAAGTACAAGTATATTTCCAGAAAATTACTTTGGTAGAAGTTGAAGTCACTTTTTTATGATATTACTTAAGTCTTAAAGTACATGACGTTAACTGTACAGTGGTAGAGCGAGTCCTGCCTCTGCTAGTCTACGCGCTTAAGCAAGACACTTAAGCCCATGTTGAAGCGTGTGAATGGGTGAAAACAATAGCGTAACCGCTCATCAAGACTAGAAAAGCTCTATATAAATCCACTAAATCCACTCCTCTGTCAACTCTGAGCTACATGCTAACCGGAGCCTCGGCTAACCCCGTTAGCCTCTTCACCTACACCAAACTCTCGTTACAATCTGTGTATTTACTTTTTTTTAAATGAAAACTCGCCATATAAAAAAATTGTGTCACGTCCAGTGTGAACACAGCGTTAGCCCGAGCTGTTACAGGAATATCTGCTAGCTTCAGAGCCAGGCTGTTTCACTCCAAAAGTCTAATTTTCACTCCCAAAATGTATTTTTTTTTATACTTTATTATAAATGATGTTGAATTTTTGGAGATAATATGAACCTGAACTTTGCCCCTGACTTTTATGCTTCAACTTATTTATTAAGGGTAAAATGAATGGAGCTGAAACCTGTAAGGTTATATAATGAATGAGTGCACAGAGACGGGAAGAATTATTTTACGACTGCAATTATGAGATTAGGAGTATTTTTGGGGGATTTTTTTTTAAAGTGGAAAGTAAATGTTTGTGTTGGATGTTTAATTAATAAACATCTATCAATGTTTTTTGACACTTGGACTGTTGACCCCACTCCAGCAGCAGCTTCATTTCCACTTTTGTAAACTGTAGAGATGATAGTGTGAGGAAAACCCAGCAGAGTTTGAAATGGAACCACGCTTCATTCAAAGTCGCTTAAATTTAGTTAATTAGTTCTGCAAATTGTGTACATTAATTAATTATTTTGATTTAGTAATTAATTAATGTAAACGATTTGCAGATCGTTTACATTAATTAATTACTAAATCAATATTTTGATCACTGACTAATTGTTTTTAAGTGTTTCAGCAACTTAAAGGTGCATTATGTAATAAATCTAAAGCAACTGGCCATAAAAATCCTCCTAATATGTCACAGAGACTCAGGAATAATGTTCATATAACAAACTGAACTCACCAACAACAACAGTGCAGCCAAAATATTTGCATTAAAAAAAATATTTTGCAGACTGCAAATCATGTTTATGTTTTGAAATCATGTTTTGGCATGTGGCGCCACCTACCCGCGTCTACCAATCATTGCAGTCAGTAGAGTCTCAGCTGCCAAGCAACCACGGGTTGCCAGTTACTTCAGAAAACGAAACCTAAAAGACCTTGGTGTTTTGAATTTGAATGTAGTAACCGTTTTTGGCCACATTTTTACATATGGCACCTTTAAATGTGAACATTGTCTGGTTTCTTTGCTCCTTGTGACAAAAAATGCAATAGTTTGTGACATAAAAACAAGATGAAAGCCTTTATGGACCAAATGACCAATCATTTGAGCTAATCATAGCAATAATACATTTATCTGTAGAGCACCCTTCTAATTCTTTAAATTGGAGCACTTTTATTTGGGTAATTCAATCATTACAGAAGACTTACAGATTCATCAATACATATAAAAATAGGGCTATAAAAGCAATTTTACCCCAAAAATTACAAATCTAGGGAACGTGACCAAGCAGTAGAACAGGTGTACCTAATAAAGTGGCCGAGAAGTGCATCACATGCCTGGTTTGTGAGATCGGAGGGGAGGCGAAAATGAAAATCAATGACTATTTTCTCTGGCCGTAGTGTCTTGATTTTTATTTTGAAAGCAAACGGTAAATGTCAAACGCTGAGCTTGTATTGAATAATGCAGTTGATTTTACGGCGGCACGGCGAGCGCCTTCACACATTCATCTTCAGCGAGCGCTGGGCGCATTACCTGGCACCTTCACAGCTTCACTTCTGCTTACTCACATTATTAATGGGACAAGAAAGGAGGGACGACGTCGCTTGATCCTGCTTGTAGGTCACAGCGTTAAAAAAAATAAAATATATATATATATATATATTTTCATGTGAAGCCATCATGTTCCACACGACTGTCTCAAGATGTGTTTTTATATAATTCATAGCTCATACATCATTCATTCCCATAGCTATACATGAGGAGCTGGAAGTGGGAGTGAGTCACGCTGATTTATGGTGAGCTGAACATTTTTTTTCAACTCTGTGTGACCTGATATTATTTTTTTAAAGCAAGGCCTCACAAAACATTATTTAGATTACGAACAACACTCTTCTAATATACAGTTCCGGCACGACTCGGCACGACTGGAGACTTCCTGAAATCCTGAAAACACCCGTTAATCTACAACATTTACCAAGGAAAGGTTAGGTTTTCATCAGCATGGTCTGAAATAATGTTTTAGTTTATCTTCTGTAACAAATATCTATTTAATGTATTAAATGCATAACTGTAAATGCTCATATTTATTGAAATATGATATACACTTTAATTGTTTATTTCTGCACAGCAACAATTTGCATCCTTGTTTGCTGAAAAGTGCTGAAACAAAAGGAGGTTAAGTTTATGTTATAACTTTAAATTTATCTTCAAATACAATTAGTGCTGCCAGCGTGAATTTGTTAATCACGAGTACTTACCGTGACCTGAATCAAGGGATTGACGCGACCCTGAAGCAGTTGGGTTTTATTTGACTGGATAAAACATTCAAACACACAGATCCAGGAGCCGTTTTTAAGGATTTTGTCCAAAATAAGTGGTTAAAACAAATCTGTGAACACTGAGAACTGTTCATTTTCCATTTTTCTCTTCTCAGTTACTGTTATTATAGTTACTGATAATGATTGTTTTGATCATCTTTGCAGTCGAGGATGAACGCTTTAATATTTTATCCTTTGACAAGGTGACAGTCCTATATTTACATTTACATTTTATTAAGATTAGGTGTCAAATAAATCAATAGAATGGAAAATAATAAAAACGAG
Organism: Microchirus variegatus; assembly: GCF_963457635.1. Classification (NCBI taxonomy): domain Eukaryota; kingdom Metazoa; phylum Chordata; class Actinopteri; order Pleuronectiformes; family Soleidae; genus Microchirus; species Microchirus variegatus. The sequence continues at coordinate 28,409,783 of NC_139806.1, read as the reverse complement.
TTCCTGATTAAGACTACAATAGTAAACTGTTATGGTTATATTTAAAATGAATAAATGATTATTTCTTGGCGTTCCTGTCACATTTGATGATAAAATGATAAGCATGTTCACATTAAAAAAGAATGAGTACTGTGATGAGTATTGATCCGTGTTGGGGAAATGGGGTTGTTTTGCGACGGCAGAATAATCATATACTGTATATATGATCATCACGTAGGAGCAACACTGGATTATAAAAAGGAGGAACTATAACACCACTGTCATTGAACAACATTGTAATATTATTGATATATTTTACATTACAGGGTATAATTTCAGCCGTATTGGCCTGTTCAAATAACCTGCCACCATGTTGTTGATGATTTAATTAGTTTCACCTCCTGACAATATAAACAATCTATATGACTTATAATAACCTACAGTACAATAAAGTAATATAATAATTGAATACACACTATGATAGGCAATTTTTATTATTGCTAATATTTAATTTTATATTTTCATACTTTATGTTATTTACCTTTATGCTGCAAGAATGTTGTAATGTTCCCTGTCATGGGACTAACCGGTTACCTTAGGTTATTCTCCTTTAGTTTATCTTAGATTAGACTAGTTTAGCATACATTTAGTTAGCCTCACTTAGCTCAATTTAGCTATTGTAGGACCAACCAGTTATCTTAGGTTAGTCTACCTTAGATTATCTCAGTTTGTCTTTGATTAGCCTAGGTTAAAATAGATTGTTTTGCCACACAGTTTAGTTACATTGTAGTACTAATCAGTTGTCTTAGGTTATTCTACCTTAACTTAGTTTAACTTTGATTAGCCTGGTTTAGCATAGATTATTTCAGCCTCACTGAGCTCAGATGCGCCATTGTGGAGCTGACCAACTCTTACTTTACCTATTAGTTTATCTTAGATTAACGCTTCGCTTTAGCTATTGTGGCGCTAAATAACCGTCTTATCTTGCGAAACATATCTTAGCTTAGTTTATCTTAGATCTGCGCTTCACTGAGCTCAGTTTATTTATATTGTAGAACTCATCAGTTGCCTTAGGTTTTTCTACCTTAACTTAGTTTAGCTTTGATTAGCCTCGTTTAGCATAGATTATTTCAGCCTCTCTTAGCTCAGATTAGCCATTGTGGAGCTGATCAACTCTTACTTTACCTAAATTATCTTAGTTTAACGCTTCGCTTTAGCTATTGTGGCGCTAACTAACCGTCTTATCTTGCGAAACATATCTTAGCTTAGTTTATCTTAGATTTGCGCTTCATTGAGCTCAGTTTAGTTATATTGTAGAATTAATCATTAGCCTTAGGTTATTCTACCTTAATTTAGTTAAGCTTTGATTAGCCTCGTTTAGCATAGATTATTTCAGCCTCACTTAGCTCAGATTAGCCATTGTGGAGCTGATCAACTCTTACTTTACCTAAATTTTAGTTTAACGCTTCGCTTTAGCTATTGTGGCGCTAACCGTCTTATCTTACTTAACATTTATTAGCTTTGTTTATTTTCACATATGTTAGTTTAGCTAATGTTTTATTAGCTTTCAGGGATTTTAAATTATTCTATTTGATGGTGAAAATTAAAAGTAAAAAGTAGAGCTAAAAGAAATGTATAATTTAAATTTAAATTTTAATATGAAGACATTGTTTGGCCAGAGGATGATAGTTTTTGGGAATCTTTTCAACTGCTGTAAGAGTACCTTTTATAAATGTCATGGGAGATGCTTTCAAATTTTACGATATTTTCCTCTATCTGTCTGCAATTTGCCTGTTTCTCTGTGCTTTAACTGTATCACCATCTCATGGATGAAAATAGAGTAAAAAGAAAACTGCAGAAAATCATCAGCCACCACTGCAACAGAACAAATTGTAAAACGAGTGTTTGTAAAGTCTCCCGAGTCATCTCCCCCACTAAAGATGGCCTCTTTAACTGGATATACCCATCAGTGTTTGATGAGGGCTATCAATAATTAATCAAATTGACTGAGCTCTGGAATTATTCATCGGGTTCCTCGCGAATGATTAATGCAGCTGCAATCACCTGCAGTCCATCACCTCAGCGTGAGGCCGACTCTCCGTCTCAGTGTGAACTCACTGTTGGAAACGATTGGTGAGGTTTGGATCCGCCTCATTGTGTTTGCTTGTTATTTTTAGACACCAACACTTGTTTGCTTGTAATAGTACGCCAGCGCTGTGTTCAACCTAAGCATTTACAGATTGATTTTCATGGTACGGCTCCTTTTTTTAAACATTTCCTCCGATTGTCATGATAGAGATCGATTCCTTCTACAAAGGTTCTTGAATGTGTTGCATTTTAAAGAAATTAAGTCAAATTGTGACTGATTTAAGGTAATTTCTCCACATGTAGAGTAACCCTTGTTCCTCTTAATGTCCATACTGTAGGCAAAAGACGGAAATGGACTGAGCCTTTTGCAAAACCACCAATAATATTGGGGGCAGTATAGAGTCAATAGTCAGATCAGGAAACCGATGAAGAAGCAACCTGAGTTGCATTGCCCAGCTCAAAACATGCTACCTACTATGGGGTTTACTTACTGCAAGCTGAGGTTTAATTGGATTAGCTAGCCGGTAGTCACGGCAGACGTAGAGAAATATTGAAAATCTTGGTACTCGGCATTGCCCTCTCGAGGAAGTATCACGTAAACGTCCGTACCAACACAAAAGACGCACAGAGGCATCTAGGGTAGTGACCGCAAGGTGTATCAACAGATGTGCTTGTCGTAGGAATGATAGCTAACTAGTAATGGCGTTAAACAACTAGTGCTGTTGGGCAAGTCGCTTAAAATGGACGCAACTGCTAAATCGCAAGACAGCTGCTCTTCGGTGGCCGCCATGTTGGATGTATGCAAAAGCATTAAGCCCTGCCTCGAGCACAAAGGATAAATGTGATCTGTATTTATATGGCGCTAAGACGACTCGTCTTCCACTGAGCTACCGTCGCTACCTGGGGTTTGTGATTGATTCCCTTTTGTAGGAGCTTTCCAAAGTTGGCCAAAACTACCGCATCCTAGCCAGTCGTGTCTACAGATCAAAGTATTAGTATTATTAATAAAAAGGATAAGATAAGATAAAAGACACTGCACTGCAAGATCAGTGCCAGGATCACAAATGAATTGCCCTTCTAAAACCTATTTCCTGTTGCAGGTTAGTTGTTTATACAGGTAATTTCCAGCAGACATGCTTGAGTAGACCATATACTCTTCTATTTCTCTAAGGTCATGTGCCGCCTATAACTATGGTTTTGTCCAAGTCATTACTATTACAGCGGCCTGTGTGGAAGTAGTCGCCAGGGAGAACCTGATGTACCTCGCTTGCACAGTTAGAACGCCCCTTTATGGCTTTTCATCTTCTCTTGTATTGATCACAGGTCATAATAAAAGCAGATGGATCAATACCGTAGCCTGCTGCCTGTGAGGAGGGACAATATTGGCCTTGGTCTGTCCTGAAAGCATCTGCATTTCCAATTTCCAACCCCCCAATAAAGATGGTCCATGGCGTCGGGCGACGATATAATCAGAGAGAGACGACGTCTGTGAACGCCAGGCCAAAAAACGGGGGTCGCAGCCTCGACTGCGAGGAAACCCGAGTCATTGACCAGGAGTCTGCGAACGGTCAGAGAAATATCACACAGGACATTCACATCTGACCCACACAACTAAACTCCCACTGATCCAATTAAACGTCTCCATGACACAGATATTGGTACAGACAAAAATGTTCCAGAGTGAACGCATTTTAAGATTGAAGCCTTGAACAGTAACTGGATGAACACACTGATGTTCCTTACATTTACAGATCGATTTTTCCACAAAAACTCCATCCCAGTTGCCAACAGAAGAACACAAAAAAGTAACTTTAAACTGTCAAAGACAAAAGTTTCCATTTGATATTTTAGAATAGCCTAGTTCATATCATAGTTTTTATTAGCCTCAGTTTAACTACTGTAGTACTAACCATATATCTTAGGTTATTCTACCTTAGTTGAGTTTAGCTTGGATTAGCTGTAGTTTAGCATAGGTTATTTCAGCCTCACTTAGCTCAGATTAGCTATTATGGTCTACCTCAATTATCTTAGATTAGCGCTTCACTGAGCTCAGTTTAGCTATTGTGGAGCTAACTCACCATCTTCTTACTTAACATATATTTGCTTAGTTTATTTTAGATAAGCTTTAGTTTCACAGAGGTTAGTTTAGCCTCTGTTAGTTTAGCAAATGTTATCTTAGCTTTTGGGGATTTTAAATATTTCTATTTGATTGAAAGTTGAACAGTTATTGGATGAACACACTGATGTTTCTTGCATTTATAGATCGAATTGAAAACTCCATCCCAGTAGCCAAGAGCAGAACACAATAAAACTTTAAACTGTTAAAGACAAAAAGTTTCAGCTTCACTAAAGTCTAAAGTTCAAAGTCTAACCAGGGCCACGAGGAGTAAAAGTTTGCATAAACAACGTGATGTGATTCCGGGCAAAAAGCTTCCACTGTAATTTGGCTTTTTTTCAAGCCTTGGCATTGATAAAGTGGTGTTCTGGTTCGTTCTAATAGAAAAATTTGGTACCATTTCCTCGCATCATCATTTTCTAGTTAATTGCCGCCGACACTGTCACAGACACTTATCCGTTTGGAATGAATGTGAAATGTTTTCACTGGACTTTTATTTTGGATTATGTTGGAGAAAACAGCCTCGGTGTCAACGTTGGTTCATCTGACTTTATTTGATGAATTTGGTGTATGTGGTTTAATGCTTCAGGATTGACATGATAGATTATCACAGTGTTTATGAAGCAGACTTCAGATATCCAATAAACTATTTAATATAACGTGCTAAAGCATGAAAGTCGCTGTTCTCTTCTGCAAACAGAAATAACTTTTTTCTACACTAATCCTTCAACAGTGGAAGGAACAGAGCAGCTGGATTTTATTCAAAATTCCACATCCTAGAGCAGAACTTCATTACTCATTAACGCAGGCCTACGAGTCAAATGATTAACACAGAATTAGCTCCTTATCCATTACTCTAATACGGTTCATTTTGCTATAATTATATTAGCATAATAATCATATTAATGATAGGTTGCTTTATTTATCCCTGAGAGAATCACATCTTCTCGTGTGTGTGTTCCCTTTCTTGCAAATTGCATCAGTTCAAATAATTATGTTTAGGAAACAAACATTATCTGGGGAAACAAAGACAGAAATACATGAATCAGAGATTAGGAAAACCATACTCCTCTTCAGGAGACGTAATCTGGATTTGGGAGCTCGGGTTAATAAGGGGACAATTCTCTTATGGAGTATGACTCCAAAATGAGAAATTAAGGCCTAATTATACTAAAACACAGGAATAAATGTCAGTAACGTGATGTCTTTTAAGGGTGTAATGTACATCTCAATCCACACATTTACTGAAATTAATCCAAACAACTGGATTGAACTGCCAAGAATCCCTTATGATGTTTTTATTTTATCTGTCTAAATGTTTATGTATATACATTAATATATTTGTGTGTGTATGTATATACTGTATTTATTCATGTGTATGAGATGACAGAATAGCTAATCTTTATGGCTGATCGCAAGGTTTGCTAGTTTCAGTTGTAGCTAAATTAGCAAACTGTGGTGCAGTATTTATTTTTAAGTATTTAATAACACTTGTATTCAGACACAAAAAGTGAGTGTACAACAAAAGTATATGACGTTATTAATGGTAAATGGTAAGACAAATGCACAAATACAGTTGAAAGGGTGGTAAAATACGATGAACAATTTTGGATCCTATCGTTGAGCTAGCAATACTCCGTTTCCCTAACACCACTGCGCTTAGCTTACTCAACTACGGCAAGCGGGTGGATGAAGTGTTCCTTCTCATGTGTAATTTAAGATCAAAACAACTTTAAACAGTTTCATGAAGGCGTTAATTTGATTTAGTGTGGGTACTTTTCGGGTTGTGACTCAGACGCAGCTTCTGTAAAAGTCGGTCATTCGGCGTTAAAACAAAGTTGTCAAGTTCGCCGAGGCACTTTAGCCGCGGAGCTAACTAGTAGCTACCGCTAGCTTTAGCATTACTCGCTCAGCAGCTGGAGATTGTCTCTCATGTGACGCAGGAGCATGGTGGTCCTGAGAGGAGGGATGTGTCCCGGGCTGGACGACGGTTTGGTGCGGAAGCTGCGTGCTGCAGATGTCAAAACGGGTGCGTGACGTTTGTGTTTATGTGCGTGAAACGTGTTTTGTTGGGTCATAATTAGCAGCAGCGCTTGACAACGTCCTGACTTTGTTGTTTCCTCAGTGGAGGATCTGGTCTCCTGTAATCTGGAGGAGCTGGCCCAGAGATGCTCCGTGTCATATAAGGTATTTAAAGAAGCACACACACACACACGCATTCATTAAATAAACATGGAGCTCATTCACTGGGAAACACATGTTCACTGAAGCCACAGTTACTTTACAACATGTGATGCTAACACTTGTTTGAAAAGGGAAACATACAAAATTATAGTTTAGCTTCATTTAATCCGTTTAATGACATGTTAATACTCCATACTCCTCCAGTCATATTTATAATACTTTACCAGCAAGAAAAATGCCATCTTAATGTTTAATACAGCCAATTTGTGAAGTTTATGTTGCATAGGGAAATCAGTTTGAGTGAAAGGCAAGAGTAAATAATGGATTGATCTTCTTTTTCATTTTTGTTTTAGTAAATAAAATGCTCTCTCTGATTTCTCTTTTGCTCCATATAACAAAGAAATCATTAAAATTGAGTATTTGAGGACAAATTCAGCTTTTCTATTGATGGATAATGTAATCAATAGATTACCATCATCATGACAACAAACTCGTTGTTCCTTGAAATAAATCAAATTCACTGTTATTCTTTATGGCATTAGAAGAAAAAAGGTCAACAAAAGCGACAAAAAAAAAGAAACACCCACATTTTTATATAATTGCCACAAACAATGTAGACGGTGGAGGTTTGTCGATCTGTGAAACACTTTCACCCACATGCCACATGAATTAGTCATTGTGTACGTGGAGTATATTGGATTATTTTAATTAAAATGTATGCATATTGTAAGCAGACCTCCCACGGGCCTTGTTATAAATAACCTTCATGAGCCAAGTCATCTGCTTTAGAGGCGAGTGCCAAATTGTCTCACAGCAGCAGTTCAATACAAGGTTGAAGATGACACTTGTTTCACTTCTTCTCTGCATATTTTATTGCCTTTTTCCAACTCCCCACAGTACAACAAGATAATATGTTTTTCCCTTTAGAGCACAGTTGTGTGCACAAGCTTTACCCCCGCCCCTCCTCCTCCCTCTGGATAAATTCCAGATTTTTCTTTTAAAGTAAAATGAAACACTGCCCTTGCTGCACAGAAACTGAAAATGAGCTTCTTTTACTTCAATACTTGAAAACTGGAAATTATTATCTTACTGAAAACAAGTATTTGTCACATGCAGATGCACTAAAGGATTAACAATTAAAATGTTAAATGGATAGTAAATAAACAGAAAATATGTCAAATTTCTGAGAAAATGTTTGGACTTTAAAGTGCCACATCATTTATCAGGGTTTTCTCTCAGCAACTGATAGAATAGCAGTGGATTTCTTTAATTTTAAAGAGCATTATCATACAGTATCTAGGGCTGTAACTAATCACTGTTGTCATAATAAGATTAACAGGATTTGTTTTTTTCGTCCATAAAACTGTCAAATTGTTTCCCAAACCTTGAAATGACGACGCTCTCAAACGTCTTTTGTTTTGTCCACAAACCAAAATGATTCAGTTTTTAACGATTTCTTTGTTTATACAGAGCAAAGAAAGCAGAAATTATTGTAATTTCCAGGCCTAATCACATTTAATGTCTGTTTGGAGTTGCGATTACGTCCACTTTTAAATGTGTTTTTCACCAGTGGGAATATGTTAAATTATCCATTTTATCGGCTTTAGCTACGATCCGCATTAGTCGGAACGTCTTCTTCCTGGTTTTTGAAGCAAAATCCTGCGTTTTGTCCAGGACAATGCTAACCACAAATCTTTGCAGCTATTTGCTACGAGTCAACTTCACTTTTTACAATTTGGGATTAGCACTTGGTACCTTTTTATTGCACCATTTGCATCAATTGACTCTTGCCGTGTTTCCATCGAGTGGAATGGCTGAATTCATTCCACTTTCCATTAGAAATAGTACCATGAGGATCTCTATCTGGAGATGTTCTGTGAGAGTTACTAAGAATACGCTGATGGAGAAATTGAGTTTCTGCGAGGCCTCACACAGAGGGACGCAGCAGTGCTCCGATTTTCATCTTCAGTCTTGTTGAGTCCCTCAGGGCTACAATGCTGATCTTTAATGAAATAACGGCAGCTTTAGCTTCCAACATATTGTGTCTCCCCCCCCCCCCCCCACACTTTGATCGAGCTGATTTAAATTTGAAAGCATCGAAACAAAAGCTCCCGCAGAACGAGAGCGCGACAGTCCTCACCTCGACTCGCGTGAGATCGTTATGTTTTTGGAATATTTTTCCAGCCGCTAGCCCCCCCGCAGCAGGTTCAGCGCCCGTCCCGTTGACTGAGCTCTGTTTCCTGACCTGCTTGTTCTGCCTGCAGGCTTCCCCTGAGCTGATGGCCAGCCTCCCTCTGGCTGCTCACACTCCTGATTGTTTTTGCACAAACAACAGGTCGTGGGGTCAACGCGAGGTCACCCCCGCGCGCCCGCGTCCTTGGTCCTCCAGACCAATTAAAGCAGAGCAAGTCGACATTTACATAAAAACATGCCTTGTGTTCTGTCTTGCGGCCACATCCTTCTTAAATTGGACCACAAAATAAAGTCCCATTAATTGAGGCCCAAAAGATTTGCCTCATTTGGACAGGAAATCTAACCAGAGTGTAGTGGTGCGTTCCATTTGTAGTGGGAACATGGGATTTGTCCAAGGTCGTGGGCTGCTCCCTGTAGTAAATCTTTTACACGGTTTGTGTGTACAAAATCACTGGCTGTCAAACTTTGTACAATACTATATTTTTACTTTTTAATAAATATTGAGCTCTTGAAGTAAAAACAATGATTAAAAGTGCATTATGTAATAAATCTAAATCACATAAAAATCCTCCTAATATGTCACAGAGACTCAGGAATAATGTTCATATAACAAACTGAACTCACCAACAACAACAGTACAGCCAAAAATTTGCATTAAAAAAAGTATTTTGCAGACTGCAAATCATGTTGATGTTATGGCATGTGGCGCCACTTACCGCCGTCTACCAATCATTGCAGTCAGTAGAGTCTCAGCTGCCGAGCAACCACGGGTTGCCAGTTACGTCAGAAAACCAAACCTAAAAGACCTCTGTATTTTGAATTTGAATGTAGTAACCATTTTTGACCACATTCTTACATATGGCACCTTTAACAGGTAAATAACCAATGGTTAGCCCAAGATACATTTGTATTTCCGACATCGCAACTGGACGCCACTCAAAGGTGTTCTTCAAACTCCGCAATGTTTTTCTTTATTTTCTCTTCTCGGATCAGATTTAGAAGCACTTTTTCTCAGGCTATGGAGCAATGGTTTTGTATGATGTTATTATGTTGTACATTTTCATATCAACCCCAGGCCCTGGAGTCGAGACTAATTGTGTTGCCGCCAGTGCTAACATTTATTTACTCAATTAATCACTGACTGTAGTTGTTTATTTTCTCCATAAAACAAGCAAAGCTTTCTTGTTTGAAATGCTTCCTGCATTGGCTTTTTATTCACATATTTTTCAAAAATGGGTCCATGAGTAGGAACATGCTGATGTCTCGCTTGCTCTTGTATTCACTATTGATGACATCTTCTTCTTCTTGTTTTGGTAGATTGTTTTGGTTGTTTTGCTTGACGACAACTTTAATTTTCTTCCTTTGGTCGCCCTGGCTTTTTTTCGTTCCTGTGATTTATATATTGTGACATACAGAAAAATATCCATTCATTCTGGGTCCCAATCCATCCCATTTTAGTGTGCTTTTGGATCATGAACATGAGTGGTCCAGGTGGACAGAAGAGCCTCATCGTGTGTCTATTCTTTATATTCCAGGCTCTGTTTGCCGTGCGTCGAGTGCTGCTGGCCCAACACTCCGCCTTCCCCGTGTCGGGCGCCGATCTCTACGAGGAACTATTGAGCTCCACGGCCATCCTCTTCACTGGAAATCCCAGGTTAGAGACATTTCTGCCAACGCAGCACAAACACACTGCTTTGTCATTCAGGGACTGGGGCATAAAAGCTGACGGGCTCTGAGCCACAAAGGCTTAAAGCGAGGCTCGCCTCTAAAATCAAATATGTACTCCTAAGAAGAGTTCTCCACATATTGAATTAAAAAATCACACTCCCTTGTGATCAGTTTAGAACGAAAAGTCATTTTTGTAAAGCCTATTTAATACCCACTTCCTCTTCGGTGCCAAATAATATAAGGCTGGAGTAAAAGTCTGTGATATTATGTGTGTTTTAAGGATCCAGTCCAAATCCATTTGTGGTAAAACAGCCTTTTGTTGGAGCCGCGGACAGTTTTTTAATTCCGTTTCCAGCTGTTGGTCAAAGCAGTTACTGTGTTTTTTATCTGCACGGTCACAGGACACGGTGGAATCAATAGTGTCATACATTACCTCAGATGTTTTGGAACCAGAATCCTCCGCATCGATCGGCTTTATCCGCCTAAAATTTGCTCCGTGTTGTTTGAATCAAATTTGCGTTGAACTGTGTCGGTGGATTATGCGTCAGGAGCTCGGGCGGCCGTCGTTAAAAATACAACAGTGCAGTCGACTGATTTAGAAAAGGTCTGTGTTTCCTTCTTCCCTCTGAGGAGGCTCTTTATCTCCTGAGACCTGACTTTCTTTCCTTGTTTTCTTTTTGACGGCAACAAAACATTACTGACAGTTGTGTTCAAACACGGCGTCTATTATGTAATGTAGTTTAAAATGATATCTCGGGTTTCAAAGTAAAAGCATTTGTTTTGATATTGATGGATGTACGAGGGTGGGCTGAGAATTTCAGAAGCTGACTAATGCCAGAGCAGTAAAACTTCATGTATCATAATAATATAATAATAATAATACATTTTATTTATTTCTGGACACTCAAGTCACTGAATCTAACCTTTCGTGATGCCAACTGTGTTGTTTCCTTCCAGATAAACCCACATTTGATCGCTGATTGAGGATTTGTAAGAGACATTTTGTGAACATGGACGCTGTCAGTCTTGTACAAAGTACCTTAAAGGGTACTTTAAGTCATTTTTAAGTCTTAAAGTATGACATTTACTGTACTTGAGTATCAAAAGTCATTTTCTGATATAAAATGTACTTAAGTCTTCGAAGTAAAAGTATTATAATATATAATATCAGTGGCGGCTCCTGAAGAAAATTTCAGGGGGGGCAATTTTTTCTGATAATGATAAGGTGACCCATTCAATAGGTGCGTTAAGAAAGACAGTATCAATGTGTTGTTAGGTGATTAACAGTCCTCCTTGTGTCCACTAGATGGCAACTTGATAAACAACTATTATTTACATGAATCTATCTATGTATGATGTAAAATAGCTAAACAGGACACAAGATGTGTCCAGCAACCACATAAAGACAGGGGCAGCATATTAAGTCAAGTATTTATTAACTGACCAAGGATCAAGAGCTTTCACAACTTTTACCAGATACATACAACAAACATATGACAAGATAGTGCAGTCAAATTATTCATTAAAGGAAAGTGCAGAATTTGATCTTTAGATGTGTTGATAAATGCATCTTACAATACTCTTACACAAAACAGTCCGATTGTCTGATTTGCGTGAAGTTTAAACCTGCAGTTAAACCCTGAGCAGAGCAATACAAACATCAACAATGTTAGCAAACAAGCTAACGAACGTAGCTTCAAATGACTGCTGTCCGCTGCTACGAGCCATAAACAGTTAACAGATATGAAAGCGCGAACTCATGGCACTGGTCAAACTACGTGTACTTAGTTAGTGCACGGACCGGCTAAACGAGCACAATCCTCCGTGTATTTTTTAAACGCTGAGCTTCGCCTCGCTAAGAGCGCCGCCCGCCACTCGAGGCGAACTACTAATCAAGAGACGTGAAGTGAAGAGAAGTTATCCCCTCCTCTCTGTGCTCAATTTACATATGACGTAAGCACGTTAGTGCATGCACATAAATCCTCATTAAAAATACATTGGAGGGTATGTTTTTCGAAAAAAAACTTTTTTAACATGACAGTGAATAGGAGAATTCAGAAGACGAAAAAAGCTCTATTTCAATACAGACCATAATCTTCTTCTGATTTTATTTTGTAGTAGCGAGTAACAAAGGGTTAGAGGAAATGTTGTAAAAGCTACTCAAAATGAGTGTTAACGGCATCAACGTTAACGCACAGTGTGTTTCCATGGCGACTGACCAGTTTACCAGTTAGCTGCATTAGCTGTGCTAGCTCCTTTAGCGTCGTTAGCGCGCCTACAGTCTGTTTATTATTCAACGAAGAGCAGCGCCACAAATAGCCAGCACACCTGTGTACTGCGTATGTGTGCCTCTGTTTTTAAAGTTTAGCGTTACTTTAGAGACTCATTTTAACAATTCAGACATCGCGTAAACATGACGTCACACGCGTCTTTTCCGGTCAGTCGTCACGGAAACGCGTCATGCGTTAATGTACGTTACCGTTGACGCCGCTAACCGCCATGAACGTGCCCAGCACTACTAGAAATATAAATGACGTCAAAAACTTTAATAAAGTAAAGTACATATACGTGAATTTTGAACATGAAAAAAGGGGTAAACTCACCCAGTTTATCAACTGTGCAATAAGCGTGCAGGTGAAATTTAAAAGGCGGGGTTAGGGAGGAGAACCTTGAAGATGACCCCAAGGTCTGGACGTGACGTCCTGCCACAAATATCGATCGTGTTCACCACAAGGTGATGGAAAACCGGAGGTTTGACTGTTAATCAGACAGAGACAATAAACGTTTTCAAGAGCACACCTGAATGGTCATGTCATAGGAGATCCAGCTGGTTCTCTTCAGTGTTCCAGGATGCGCGTTGGGTCCAAATCTATAGAGAAATCTGCTGTTGAGGACGTTTTATGACGGTTAGGATGAGAGCGTCTATACCAAGGGCGTTTAAAGAGACTGTAGTGAAAAACAAACCACATGTGGTCACATTCGACCATTGCATCATGCGTGGTACTTGGGTTGTTTATCGTACTTGTGACTGTTGCATCAGCCTTTGAGCTTTTCAGCCCACCCCCTTATAGTTTTCGATATAAAAAAACATGTTTATGATACAAAATTAATCCGTAAAGCATCAAACAACTAATCTAACAGATGTGTTTTTGTATTCTTTCTCTACATCGTTCAAAAATGATATTTAAACATCTGTGTTTGCCCAGATTTTCACAAACACAGCTCAGAGACTCGTACATGAAAAGTTGCAGTTCCCCCAAAATAGAGTCGTCTCAGATCAATATTTCAGCTTTTGGGAAAAGAGATATAATAGGTATAATAATTTGTCTGGCAGTGACACAGGCGACTCTGGACAGAGCTGTGAAAGCAGCTCAGATGAATGTGACTTTATATGAACGTAGTGACGGAGCCTCTTCCACTGTTAAACTCTCTGTTTTCACCATAATTAACGACCACAGGTGTTTCCTCTTGAAGTGGTTTTCATGGATTAGTGACATGAAAGTGAAGCAGCCCTGTGTGTGTGTGTGTGTGTGTGTGTGTGCGCGTGTGCGTGTGTGTGTGTGTGTGTTTGTGTGTGTATGTGTGTCTTGGCTGCCCTCTTCTGGTGGACAAGTGAAGTGACACTTTCTGCTACAGTGTTGTTAGGTTGATGCAGAGATGATGTAATAACACACATTCACTCAGGTTCATTTGAATTACCCTTATCTTAAGATAAGGTACATTTTCACATCAGCAAAGATGAAGATAATAAATAATAAACATGCATTTCTACATATTTGAACGCACAATATAGAAAAATATGAACAATACAACAATAAAAAGTTAAAATAAAATGTACGTTATCGACAGTTACCAGAATGTATACAGCAGGGGCTTGATATTTTAACTTCAGCCTGAATTTAATCACATGATATACTGAACCAGTTCCTCAGAGATGAGGTTCTGCCAAATTAGGACCAGGTTTTGGTCTCCATGAGGACTACTGGTCAAAAAAAACAACAACTTTAAAATGTGTTTTTATAAGAGATTCTATATTGACATTTTTTAAATAAAGTTGCTTGTATTTTAATTGGATTAGCCAGGTATTTAGCCAATTTTGAAAGGATATCAACTAATTATCATAATCCCAAACAAATATCGACATATAAATATTTAGAGTTGCTGACAGCAGTAATAATTCTCTAAATATCATTCATTTAACCTGAATTTTATTGTTATTTTCTTCTAACAAATTGTTCAGATCAAATTTGACCCATTTCAACAGCGTTTATACCCTAAATATACTTAATTTAGACAAAAAAATCTAGTTTTCTTTTAACCCTTAAAACACAGTTTGGGTCAAATTTGACCAATCTTGCCTTTCAAGGCAGTAGTAGTAAGTTGTAGTAAAATAGAAGTGATAATGTGTCACTCTTAAAGTTATTGATCCAGACTTTGTTTTGGCCACAAAAAAAAAAACTTGACAACACAAAAACCTCTTGGTTGCAATTACGGCGTGGATGAAGATGAAGATGAAGGCTCTGCGGTAGTTTGATCTCACCTGATGAGTGCGACTGCGACTCACGGGAAATCTTCAAGGACAATCGCTTCACATGAGAGAGAGTGAGAACCTGATGTTTTCATCAGAGTCTGCACTCCTGGAGTCGTCGTCGTCCTCTTCACAATCACACACTCCTCTGTCGATGCTTAACCTTCAGTCTGCAGGACCGTCGCTGTCATCATCATCATCACACACTCAGTGAAGATGATGCAGCTCCACAAACTAATGTCAGGTCTGATGATGATGATGATGACGCTCGAGATATAAACTCACAAACATCACTCGTTCACCTTTTTCTGTCCGTTTAGAAGTTAAAGCTACGATTACATTAAATGTATCTGTTCAAACGATTAGCAACATTTAATATCGGCGTCAGAAACGCCACAAAACATAAGTTTTTTTAAAGCCTAAATGTGTCAAAATATGCTTTTAGATGAATTACCTTCTGTATTCATACACAGATGTCACACACTAATCATTTTAAATATGTTTTTACGAAGGAAAATGAGAGTAATGATGTAAAAAATGTGCATTCCCTAATTACAATTCCTTAAAAAAACGATATTATCTTGATATTATGAAATACTAGAGATGGGACAACACAAAATGTTTTTTTGTGATAAAAATAACAACAAACTCGAATATCTACTGACGCTAGTTCCATGTCGCCGTATTTGCGAAATTTTATATTGCGATGTACTCTCATAACAGCTGAGAGTGAGCTCTTGGCACCATCTAGTGGACTGACACGGCAACAGATTTTGTTTTTTTTAATGCTAATTCACAAAAGAGTTTAATTTAATTTGTAACATCAGTTAAAAGAAACAAAACGTAGTGTTTTTAAAGCGATATTACTGTGCAAAATATTGCGATATTTCACTATTGATTTCACCCCCCCTCGTCTAATTTAATATGCCAATCAAATAATTGATCAATGAAGAAAATGAACAACAGATTAATGCTGAATAAATAATGTCCCTGAAAATATTAAAAGAAACAAAATACTGTCAGATAAATTGAACTTAAACGGCATAAATTAACTTTATATGTATAGCAATAGACAAAGCACAAAGTAAAAATGATTCATAATGTAGTATGTATGTGTGCAGCCATTTATAATCGGTTACGGCCACTGTTTTAATAATGAATGAATAAGTTTGAATAGTTTAAATATGATTTAAACAAGTTTCCAGCTTCTTGAACGTGAATATTTCCTGGTTTTTGAGGTTTTGGAAACACAGATTAAAACATACATATACATTTTATGGACTAAACCACTAATTGTGGGTTATTTTCATAGAGGCTGAAGCTCTAGTTACGATTGTACGCACCATTCAAGAATGGAATCCGTCTCAGTCTTGCATGAGTTTCCACGTTGTTGGACGAGTTAAACACAAAGAATGTAGTCATGACGGTGGATTCCTTTCAGCACAGAAGTGTTGTAGATCTTCAGTTCTTCAAACAGAAGTGAGCCACAGCTTTAGAGGAGCAGACGTCCTGTAAAGAAAGCTGACATTTGCTTTGCGCTAGTTTGGCAGGACCATTGTTTTTGCTACGACTCGTCACGTAGACTCTGCTTTTACTGTAAGAAGAAGAAGAGAAACTTTGAACCCCGCCGCAGCGTCACAGTCCCGGCCTCTGCTCACTGAGCTCAGGAGGAAAATGAACGACCGCGACGGTGATTTATGTCTGAAAGTTTCTCACAGTGTGTGAACACATTAAAAGAGAGCGGACACACTGGGGTGGAGAGAGGTGGCGTATAAATGACCTGAGGTGTTTGGAGGTGGAGCTCAGGGCCAGAGATTTACCTCTGCCCAGAACAAGACTGTCTGCCAAGGTTATGGATCTGAAGCTCAGACCTTTACTCACTTTGGTTTAACACTGTCAATAAAGACGCTTGTTCCTGCTGCAGCCCCACACACTTTATCATTATAATAACAATAATAACCACTTTTTTACTTTCTATGATGCAGGAACTAGATAAACTGTTGTTTGGCCAATTTAATGGTCAGTCCTGTGTGAAGTACCATAAATTTACTTTAGTAGAAGTTTAAGCCACTTTTTTTCATATTACCACAGTAAAAGTCTTAAAGTATATGACATTTACTCTACTTAAGTATTGAAAGTAATTTCTTATATGAAATGTATGACTTTTTTAGATACTTTTACTTCTAAAACTTGAGTTATTACCAAAGTAAAAGTCTGAAAAGTTAGGATTAAACCTTGGTGGATCAGTGGTACGGCGAGTTGACTAGCGAGTTAAATTCCTGCCTTTGCTGGTCTGTGTCCTTGAGCAAAGACGCTTAACCCAATGTTGTAGCGTGTGAATGTGTGAAAACTGTAGCTCA
The DNA here is from genome assembly GCF_963457635.1 of Microchirus variegatus. Taxonomy (NCBI): domain Eukaryota; kingdom Metazoa; phylum Chordata; class Actinopteri; order Pleuronectiformes; family Soleidae; genus Microchirus; species Microchirus variegatus. The sequence continues at coordinate 28,392,667 of NC_139806.1, read as the reverse complement.
TCAAGACCAGAAAAGCTATATATATAATGTAATGGAGTAAAAGTTACTAAAAATATAAATGAAGTAAAGTACAGATACGTGAATTTTGTACTTAAGTTCAGCAACAAAGTCTTTTTTTTCAGATTTCAGCTTAGTGACAGTGCAGAGTAACAGAGTTACACAGTGACAGAGGAACAGTGTAACACAGTAACAGAGTAACACAGTAACCACTCACACCTTTTGTTTCCTGCAGCTTAGACAAACTGCTGGACTCAGGCTTGTACACAGGAGAGATAACTGAGCTGTCAGGAGGTCCAGGAAGTGGCAAATCTCAGGTGAGCGTTCTCTTCTTTCTCTTCATTCTCTCTTTCTCTTCTTTCTCTTCTCCATCACTGATGAGCGCACTCATAAATTCTCACAAAACTGGTCATCCAGCATCTGGATCTGAATACTTTATCTTCACAAAAACGACAATTTCATCCAGAATTCAGAGCTTTTATTCTGAAAAGAATACAATGTCAAAGAGATTCCGTCACTAGAATTGGTAATGAATGTTTTCTCTGATAAAATAATTAAACTGCTGTTCTTCATCCTTTATTTAGTTTTTTTTTTTTTTACTTTTTACCCTGCTTTAATTCACCTGTTGGACTGCTCCATAATCTAATCCCTGAGATTGAGACGCACATACTTTTTAAAGTTGTTAAATTTGAAGTTTTATCCCCACTGTTTAGGATGGCTTTTAATACCAAGTAGTATGGTGACACTTTTTATCTTTTGTCTTCTTATCTTTTATCTGATTCTATCTTATTTTATTTTGCACTATTTTATTGTTTTTATGGTTTTTAATAACTTTTATTTGTTTCCTCTTTATTTATTTATTTCTTGTAAAGCACTTTGGATCACCGAAAGGATTGTTGTAAAGGGCTGTATAAATAAAGTACATTTACATTTACATTTACATTACACTGTTATCTCTGAAAACAATTTCTGTATTTTGTTGAACGACTTACTTCCAATTAATAGTTGATAAAGACACAATGTTTTGTCCTGACCTCTGACCTGTAGATTATGAACCCATGATTCTCCTGCTGTAATAATCCAGATTAAACGTGCTGCTGCTCCGTGTGTGTGTGTCGTAGGTGTGCTTCGGCGTGTCTGTGCACATTTGTCATCAGCTGAAACAGAACGTGATCTACGTGGATACGACGGGAGGATTCACAGCCGGTCGTCTGCTGCAGATGCTCCAGACTGAGACCAGCGACAAAGAGGAGCAGGTGTGTTGTTGTTGTTGTTGTTGTTGTTGTTGTTGTTGTTTAAGTGACGGTGAATTGAGCTAAAATCAACAACACAACAACGTGTGATGATTGACAGATGGCTGCTCTTCAGAGGATCCGTGTGTTCCGCGTCTTTGACGTCTTCTCTTTGCTCGACTGTCTGTTCGGTCTGTGCAGCGACGGCCTTCAGCAGGTTCGTTTCCACTCTTTACTGAAAAAAAAAACACACACCAGAGCAGAGACTTCAAGTGACTTTGTGGTGTTTTTCAATCAGGCGTCAGTGGGCGGCGGCTCTGTCAAGGCGGTGATCGTGGACTCGGTGTCGGCCGTGATCGCTCCTCTGCTGGGAGGAAAACACAGTGACGGTGAGGCAACACACACGCTAACACACAAACCATTCATTCTTTGTGACGGGAGACAAATTAAAGCTGCAGTGTGTATGTTTGGAATGTAACAAATAAGAAACCACAGAACATCCACAGTGTTAAAAAAATAAAGTTTTGTTAAATTAACCAATACAACCAGAAGAAGAAATACAAGTAGAGAACCCCACAGATGAATTAAATACAAAACAAACCTCCTGAAACATTAAAATAACAGGCTAATAAATCAAATAAATGAGTGAAGAGAAACAAATCTTGAAAGAAAACATAAGAGAGTTACGTTGCTATCAACACAGGAAATGAACTTTTCCTTATATGACCCTTTTCATTTTGTACTTATTTATATTTTTATATTCATCTATCTAACCCTTAATGACTCTTTATATTGACAGTTGTTTTTTTGCACCTTTGTTTTTAATAGTTTAATTTCATCTTTTATTACAATTATTATTGTCTTGTTTGTCTTTCATTAATCTGGTTTATGAAAGCACTGAAACTAAACTATTGTACTTTATATAAAGTTATTATTAATATTGGTGTTGTAGTGTACATGCCAGGCCTGTATGTGCCGCTGTAACACACCAAAAACCTGACATGTAAGAGTAAGAGATTGGGCTCTACGATGTTGTCTTTTTCCCACAGTTGTGTGCCGGATTTGTACGTGAAAACAAAATGGTGCCGTTTTAGAAGTTGTCACTTTGCGACTAAAATAGCGTTTATTTAATCCCAAAACATCGGTAAAAGATGCAACATTCCGTAGCGAAGAGAAACAAATCTTGAAAGAGCTCAAGATGGCGGCCCACGTAAAGCAAGGCCCTTACCTTTTTAAAGTTAATATAAAAGGCTGATTCTAAGGCTACAAAAAGCAAACTATTCTTATTCTAAAGGCGTCTACTACGTCCCAGTTTATAATCTGTTGATGAAATTGACATTCTACGAGCATGATTCCAACAAAGTGACACCTTTCACTGTAGGGTTAGTGTCTCGGTTGAATGTGAATACACGAAAAACATGAATATTATACATGTATTCACCTATTTTAGCAGCCGTGCAGATTCTTTCTCTCCGTCTGTCAACAAAATTCTGTGATCATATCTGTCACATTTGGACCCATATCTCTTACATTTCTCATCCAAACACCGTCAAAGTCGGCACTTCACACACTGGTGTCCTGAGTGAGTCGTTTGCCAAGTTTGACGCCTGTCAACTGAAGTGTTGGACAGTTATGAGATTATAGGTCAGGTGGACAAACGGACATTTCTTGAATTAAAACATATAGTATACATTTACAGACTGGTATATTTATACAGTCTATATTATATTTATACATGTGTGTATATGTATATATATATATATATATATATATATATATATATATATATATATATATATATATATATATATATATATATATATATATATATATGTGATGAAAAGTGTCCTCTTCTAGTTGGACAGTTTAACTGGACAGTTTATTTTCATTAGAGAGTGTGATAAGTGATAATCTGTCCAGATTAAACCCTGTGCGTCACTGTTTATGCAACTGTGTGATTCACTTCACTGTTTTTATTCTCCATCGTCAGAGATATTCTTGTCCATCCCACGTCTCCACACACACACACTGGGTGGGTTGTTATTATTATGGGATGTAAACGTGTCGTCTGAACCCTGGGGCCAAGGCATTTTTGTTATTCTGGCTAAGTGAGGCCTCGCTATTAACACAGGAAATTCATTTTTCTCTGTGACCCTTTTCTTTTTGTTCTTATGTATTTATTTATTTATTTATTTATATTCATCTATGTGACCCTCAATGACTCTTTATACTGACAGTTATTTTTTATTTGTTTAATTTTTCTTTGTCTTGTTTTAAAAGGTGCTTTATATAAAGTTATGATTATTAGTAGTCATGTACATGCCAGGCCTGAATGTGGCGCTGTAGCGCTGCCGCAGTAATACTCCAAAAACATGACATGTAAGAGTAAGAGGTTGGACTGTACGATGTTGTCATTTTACCACAGTTGTGTGTCGGATTTGTACGTGAAAACAAAATGGTGGCCTTTAACTCTGGGACCAAAAATTGCGTTTATTTGTTCCCAAAACATTGGTAAAAAAAACGTTTGTGGATTCTCCTTAACTCCACACGACTCAGTGTAGCGGTGTTTAGATCTCGTGTCACCCGGCGACATTCCGCACAGAAAGTGAATTGAGACGACTGCAAACACCAAGAAGTGCTCTGCTGCTGTATAAGCACAGACGCTCCCTCAGTCAGGTCTGATAGTTTTGCTTGACAGAGTCTGTTTTCAGATCAAACAAAAATGATGTTGCCTTCTGTGTTTTTACAAAGACAGAATCACAAAAAGTTACACACTGCAGCTTTAAATCCGTCACTCACAGACAGGTTAAGTGTATTCTGCGTTGTCACTTACGTCTTTTGTGTCTTCAGGAATGTCCTTAATGAGTCAAGTGGGCGGAGTTCTGAGGACGATGGCCAAGGATTTCAACATCGCTGCTTTGGTAAGAACGACACGACACAAGAGTTTGAACTTTAACCCACTGATTCTGTCTTTGACAACATGACAAAACCAGATTCTAGCTTTTGTTTTCCACTTGTAGTACAACTACTGAAGTACCACTATGACACCTTCAGAGTATGTTTGCCACTTTATTTTTATCATTTTCTGACTGGAAAGGTAACATACGTCACCGTTCTCTGTTTCACAAACCTAATCCCACTGAGAAAAACGACGTTTTTAGCTCATGCAGACTCAGGCGCTCGTGTTCTTCTGCTGCCTCTTTTGCTAAGTTTGTGTCACTGAGGTCAATATAAATAAAGTTTTTCACTCACAGAAGTCACAGAATGACATGTTTGAACTCGCCGATGGAGGCAGCAGTGGCTCAACACTGATCTGTGTGCTGTGACGAAAAATCTCAGATTTTCTCCATGCACTTTGGTGCAGGGGGAGTTTGTTGACAGACAATTTCCCATTATTATACTTCTATGACTGCAGGTTATACTTTTTAAAAATTGTCACATTTAAAACAGACGGCAGAGAATACCATCCTGTTATTTAAAGTAAGATAATGATAATGTTTTATGTCGCATTTGATTAAAATTAAGACGCTGCTATTACCTCTGGAATCAGACTCAGCGCTTTATTAAACCCAGATGGGAAATTAGCTGCTGTACATTTGCTCCTTCAGAATCAAAATAAACTCAAGTCAACCAAAACACAGTATAAGCTCAAACTTGACATGACAATGATGATGCTAATGATGGTCTGGATCTGCAGGTAACAAACCACGTGACCAGAAGCAGCAGCGGCGAGCTGCAGCCGGGCCTCGGCGTCTCCTGGAGTCACGTCCCCAGAACCAGGATCCTGCTGGAGCGACTGGAGGAGGAAACATCAACAAGTGCTGCTGCTTCTTCTTCTTCTTCATCTGCTGCCGTGAGCTGCACCAGTCTACGATCCGCAACACTGATCAAGTCCTCCAGACAGGTACGACTATCAGCACGACATTTGCTGCACCTCAGCACTGATTTAAAGTTTAAAGGGGATATTCTGAACGGTGTTGTTTTTTTTTTTATCCACATGGAACCACGTTTCTAACCAGAGATCATGGTTTTTATGCACACAAATAGCATAGTAAAAAGAGTCAAAACACAGTTTCTAAAGTCTGCAGTATCTAAAGATTACATGAGCCTGTTTATTCTGCTCTTAAACAACCTTTTTCTTACTGGAAACTGAAGTTTTTTCTGCTCACTTTCCCCCACACCAAAGCCCACAGAGAAAACCAGCCATTTAAGCTCACAGTGACACAGCTGCTGCTGTCTGCTGTGTCCTCGTGTGATGAGTTTGTGTCTCTGAGGTTAATCTGAACTAAGGTTTTTAAACACAGAAGTCACTAAATAAACACACATGAACTCACTGATGGAGGCAGCAGTGGATCAACAGCTCCTGTGAGCTGTGAGGAGAATCCATCATTTTCTCTATGGGTTTTTGGTGCAGAGGATTTCCAACAGTGATGTAAAAATTGTATGTTTAAACCGACATCAGTCCTTTTCATACATATATAATATTAATGAGTTTTTAAAGATTTTAACCCTTAAATTGCCAGGTTTTTTTCATGATGCACCTTTGTTTTATGGTTAAAAATTTATTATTTTTGAACATTTGTTTCTATGGATTATTATTTCTTTAATGTAATGAATACGCATTGTTTTCCTTTAGCCGTGTCTGATCAGAGAGCAGTTTGACCTGCAGTGGTGGAGTCGCTCTAAAGAGCAGAAAAGCTCAGGACTGAAGAGGAAACGACAAGAAGACTCTGACTCCTGAAGCAGACGCCAGGCTTTTTCATCCTCAGACCTGAAGGTAAACTCAAAAGTGTCTTTTACATCATCGTGTTCAAATTCCACTGACCTGCTCAGACCCGACGCTCCACGTCACTCGCCTGCTGCTTATTCCACGTTCTTCTTCTTCCTGAAAAAACAACTTTTGTGCCAATAATCCACAGAATTTCACAATAAAAGTCTTTATTGCCACCTCCAGTTACGACATTTGCAGTAAGTAGAAGTAAATCATCGTTTCGTCCAAACCTATAAAACACAACCTTACAAACGACAAACGGCTGCTTGTTTTCGTACAAATTCACCTGCTCAGGTCCAATGTGTGTGGTGGTGCAGCAGTGAAAAGGGTCCCCATTTTTAACAGAGTTTTTGCCGCACCATGGTCCTTTTTTCTTTGTCGACATAACTGACCAGAACGACAGGTGTGTTTTTTGTTTTTCACGTGATTCATCCTCACTTTCTTTTCTTCAAACTTAGGAAATGAATCGACTATATTGGTCTTCAACTTATTGGTTGGAGTTTGCTCCTTAAATGTGAATATTTCCTGGTTTCTTTGCTCCAGAGAATCATCATTGCATACTTATAGTAATATGTAGTATCCTGCAATTTTAATTTTAATTTTAATATCATATTCTTTATTTGCTTTGTGAGAAAATGTTGATTTGTGATGACGATGTTGTCAAAGTTTATAATATTTTCTTTATTACATGGAGCAAATAAACCACTAAATATTCACATTTAAGAAGCTGGAAAACCAGAAAACGATAATTTTATGAGTTGGTGACTAATCTATCGATTGTTGCAGCGCGACTGTCAATCATAGAAAAACCTTCAAGCTGCACTTTCCCTTTAACTGTGGAGCTGTGCTTATAAAAATAGACTAAACGTCATGTGTGAAATCACTTTTACTGAAAGTGTTTCAACAGCGTTGGATGACGTTCCTGATTAACGTTGTTTGTTCCTGTCATTAAAAAACCTCACAAAATGAGAAAGCTTGTCACTGTGGCAGTAAAAACATTATGCTCATCAGATTATTACGTGTTTTCACTCCTGCCATGATTTGTGAAGCAGCTTCTACCTCGATTTGGCAAAAACTCAATTTAAAAGTATAAATAAAAAGTTAAAAAGATGAACTCTAGGTTCAGTTAAACGCAGTGTTAAAAAAAGTGTTGTTTAGTTTCTCTTTATTGTTGTTGTTTATTAACAGGGCGGGACCATGCGTCTCTTGCGGATGCACTGCCAGATCCAGCTGGGCGTGACTCTCTGCGCCCTGCTGCTCTCCTCATGCTCCGCCTCCATGGTGTGTGTCGCCGAGGAGGCATCGTAGTCCGGCACCAGGTCGCCGTCGTACGCCACAAAGTATCGCCGCAGTTTGTCGAAGTCCTGCGTGGAGTCGGGCATGAAGAGTTTCACTCCGCTGAAGATGTCCAGGAGAGTCTGCCGTGGAGAAAAAGACGGTCAGGAAAAACATCAGCGACACAACACACACACAAGTGTTTTTATGGATTTAAAGTGGGAGTCATGAGATTAAAGTCAGTACATGTTTAAAAATGTAGGTTCCAATCATGTCAAATTCATTGACTTTACTCATTTTACCTTTCAAATCATGTCAAATTGTGTGACATTACATTAAGTGACGTTCCTTTAAAAAGAGTTTTCTTTTCTAGAGAAATGTTTCCTTTTCTAGAGACACGTTTCTTTCGCCAGTGAAAGTGACGTTTCTTTAGTTTCTTTAGTAAGAGCGATTCGAAACAGAAGAAACATCTCTTACTAAAGACACTAAAGAAATGCCACTTTCACTGGCGAAAGAAACGTCTCTTTCTCCAGAAAAGGAAACGTGTCTCTAGAAAAGAAACGGCTCCCTCTAAAGAAACGTCACTAACTCTGGTTAAAGAAACGTCAGTGACATTTCTTTAGTAAGAGACGTTTCTTTAGCCAGAGAAAGTGACGTTTCTTTAAAAAGAGGTTTCTTTTCTAGAGACACGTTTCCTTTTCTGGAGAAAGAGACCTTTCTTTCGCCAGTGAAAGTGACGTTTCTTTAGTTTCTTTAGTAAGAGCGATTCGAAACAGAAGAAACATCTCTTACTAAAGACACTAAAGAAATGCCACTTTCACTGGCGAAAGAAACGTCTCTTTCTCCAGAAAAGGAAACGTGTCTCTAGAAAAGAAACGGCTCCCTCTAAAGAAACGTCACTAACTCTGGTTAAAGAAACGTCAGTGACATTTCTTTAGTAAGAGACGTTTCTTTAGCCAGAGAAAGTGACGTTTCTTTAAAAAGAGGTTTCTTTTCTAGAGACACGTTTCCTTTTCTGGAGAAAGAGACCTTTCTTTCGCCAGTGAAAGTGACGTTTCTTTAGTTTCTTTAGTAAGAGCGATTCGAAACAGAAGAAACATCTCTTACTAAAGACACTAAAGAAATGCCACTTTCACTGGCGAAAGAAACGTCTCTTTCTCCAGAAAAGGAAACGTGTCTCTAGAAAAGAAACGGCTCCCTCTAAAGAAACGTCACTAACTCTGGTTAAAGAAACGTCAGTGACATTTCTTTAGTAAGAGACGTTTCTTTAGCCAGAGAAAGTGACGTTTCTTTAAAAAGAGGTTTCTTTTCTAGAGACACGTTTCCTTTTCTGGAGAAAGAGACCTTTCTTTCGCCAGTGAAAGTGACGTTTCTTTAGTTTCTTTAGTAAGAGCGATTCGAAACAGAAGAAACATCTCTTACTAAAGACACTAAAGAAATGCCACTTTCACTGGCGAAAGAAACGTCTCTTTCTCCAGAAAAGGAAACGTGTCTCTAGAAAAGAAACGGCTCCCTCTAAAGAAACGTCACTAACTCTGGTTAAAGAAACGTCAGTGACATTTCTTTAGTAAGAGACGTTTCTTTAGCCAGAGAAAGTGACGTTTCTTTAAAAAGAGGTTTCTTTTCTAGAGACACGTTTCCTTTTCTGGAGAAAGAGACCTTTCTTTCGCCAGTGAAAGTGACGTTTCTTTAGTTTCTTTAGTAAGAGCGATTCGAAACAGAAGAAACATCTCTTACTAAAGACACTAAAGAAATGCCACTTTCACTGGCGAAAGAAACGTCTCTTTCTCCAGAAAAGGAAACGTGTCTCTAGAAAAGAAACGGCTCCCTCTAAAGAAACGTCACTAACTCTGGTTAAAGAAACGTCAGTGACATTTCTTTAGTAAGAGACGTTTCTTTAGCCAGAGAAAGTGACGTTTCTTTAAAAAGAGGTTTCTTTTCTAGAGACACGTTTCCTTTTCTGGAGAAAGAGACGTTTCTTTCGCCAGTGAAAGTGACGTTTCTTTAGTTTCTTTAGTAAGAGACGTTTCGAAACAGAAGAAACATCTCTTACTAAAGACACGCCACTTTCTCTGGCGAAAGAAAGGTCTCTTACTAAAGGAAAGGAAACGTTTCTCTAGAAAAGAAACCTCTTTTCAAAGAAACGTCACTTTCACTGGCTAAAGAAACGTCTCTTTCTCCAGAAAAGGAAACGTGTCTCTAGAAAAGGAAACGTGTCTCTAGGAAAGGAAACGTTTCTCTAGAAAAGGAAACTCTTTTTAAAGAAACGTCACTTTCACTGGCGAAAGAAACGTCTCCTACTAAAGAAATGACACTGACGTTTCTTTAATCAGAGAAAGTGACGTTTCTTTAAAAAGAGTTTCCTTTTCTAGAGAAACAGGTCCTTTTCTAGAGACTGGTTTCCTTTTCTTTAGTAAGAGACCTTTCTTTCGCCAGAGAAAGTGGCGTTTCTTTAGTGTCTCTAGTAAGAGATGTTTCTTCTGTTTCGAAACGTCTCTTACTAAAGAAACTAAAGAAACGTCACTTTCACTGGCGAAAGAAACGTCTCTTTCTCCAGAAAAGGAAACGTGTCTCTAGAAAAGGAACAATTTCTCTAGAAAAGAAACAGCTCTCTCTAAAGAAATGTCACTTTCTCTATTTAAAGAAACCTGTCTTTCACCAGGAAAAGAAATGTCTCTTTCTGAAGAAACATCTCTTTTTCCAGTTAGTGTCTCTTTCAAAATGAAGAAACATCGTTCCAGAAAAAGAAACTTCTCTTTCTAGAGAAAGAGACATCTCTCTCTAAAGAAACAAATAAACATCTTTTGCAAAAGAAACTTCTTTCTCTAAAGAAATGTCATTTTCTCTGGTTAAAGAAACATCTTTCTAGAGAAAGAAGTTTCCCTTTTTTTAGAGGAAAAAGACGTTACTTTAACCAGAGAAAGTGACATTTCTTTAGAGAAAGATGTTTCTTTTGCAAGTTTAGAGAGAGAAGGGATGGTTCTTTACTTTCTCTAGAAAAATAAACTTCCTTCTTTTACAGAAAGATGTTCATTTACTTTCTCTAGAAAAAGAAACGTCTCTCTCTAAAGAAACCTCTCTTTCTCTAGAAAAGGAAACGTATTTCCCTCGAGAAAGAAACGTCTCTCTCCCTTAAGAAACATCACTTTCAAAAAAGAAACATCTCATATAAACGTATATGTATATAACTTTAGTTAAACTAAGTTTTAAGCTGCAGTTGAGTTAGCTCTCACCTTGTCGTTTCTCGGCTCCAGCAGTCGAGACTTTGCCGTTGTTGGAGCTGTCGGCGTCGTGGTCTTTGTTTGTCCGTTACTGTACACGTTCTCGCTCTTCTTCGCCTGGTGATAATCAAACATCATCAAAATCATGAGTTGATCACGATTTCACAAGGTTTTTAGCTCGGTTTCTCTCCGTTAGTGACGTGAAATCACAGCACCCTCACTCACTCACCTTCTTGGCAGCAGGTTGTTCGATGGCCGGAGAGCGAGGCTGCGACTTCACCGCTACCTTTGCTTTAGGTGTAACACTGTTACCTGGAAATTAAGAGAACGTCGTTATTATTCCACGTCTGTTGGAAACTGTGTGTGTGTTGTTTATATACATGTGTATGAAAAGTAGTGTTGGCTAAAGGCAAATAAAAATGTTATCACTGCAAAATGTTCTCAGTAGTAAAATCTTTGTTGTTGGTGTTTTGAGTTAATTTATTAAACGGAGCTTCTCAGCACTTCTGTCTTTGTGATGACAAAAGTCGAGCTATTTTTAATTGAATACTAAATTACGATGAGTCGTGTTTGCTGCTGCGTGAACTTGCCTGGTTTCTTGGGAGGAGCTTTTCCCCGGGCCGCCGAAGACGGCGGTGTTGGTGGTGGTGGTGAATTCCTGTCGCTGCTGTCGCCTCCTGACGAACCTTTGTCGTCGTTGGACGTTGACGGTCCCGCGGTCACTTTGAAGTCACAGTTCTCCTTAGAAATGCGGAAAAGCTCCTGCACGGGGAGAAGAAAATTTCACGTCAAATGTTGTATTTCTCAGTTTTCCACCAGAGATAAAAGTAACTGTCCTCAATGATTTCCTTTAATCAAATACTATATTTTAGCTGTAATTGATACAAAAGATAGTACTGTGAGGTGTGGAATAATGGAGAGTCTGATAAAACATGGATGTAAAAATAGAAAACCGTACTTTGAGCTGGTGCAGGTTGGTGGCGCTCTTCCAGTCCTTGTCGTCGCGGACTCTCGTCATGCGTGGGAAGCGGATGGAGATGCCGTCGGCCGTGTGCATCTCTGATTTGGAGAACTCGGCGCCGGTGATTTCCCACACGGGTGCTCGCTGCACAGGGAGAGGAATAAATGACGTTAGCGTTAATGGGACGACAGAAAAATCGCATTTGTTCAAATTTGGAAAAGAACCAAATTGATATTTATATTTTACCATTGGAGGTTTTTAGTCTCTGATTTTATTGGAACGACAAAATTTAAATTCATATCATTGCGATAAACGTTAAAAACCCTTAAGTAAAAGGAAATGGGCGGAGCCTCCTGTCCGAACTTTACCTTTATTTGGATCAAATACAAGTTAAAGTGGCTACTTTTCACATAAAAACATTGCTTATGTTACAAAAAAAACGACATAATGAGAACAACACATGAGATTTCTTCTGTTTTGGAGGTGGAGCTTCAGAATTTGCATTTGTTCAAATTTGGAAAAGAACCAAATTGATATTTTAAAGATTTAACTCAAATTAGGTTTTTTATTATTTAAATTCACAAAATCATTGCGAAAATAAATACTTTTTTGTCTTACGTAACCTTCAGTCCGAACTTTACCTTTGGTTCAAATACAAGGTAACGTAACTCATTTTTTACAAAAAAAGCATTGCTAAATAACAACAATAGTAAAAGAGTAAAAAGTAATAGTAAAAAAACAACAACACTAGATATCTGCTGTTTTGGAGGCGGAGCTTATTATTTTTGTTATGCTACAATTTCACAGTATGTTAAATAACCATAAAACTGATTTAAATTCTTAAAATGGCGCCAAACTGCTCTGGAATTACTTATCACAGACGAGATATATATTTTGAGGGAACATTTGTGGCAAAAAAAGCATTTTCCCTGTTCACGATTATTCAGATAAAATAAATTAACTTATTTTGAGAGCATTTAAAACGACATATGATAAAATCCACTTTTGTACAGGCTGTAAACTCCTCCTCCTCCTGCTGCAGCTCTGCTGTTCATCATCTTAATACGCCTGCAGTTTAATTTATCTGCAGTGGAACATCTGCAGAAGACGCTTTTAACTGATCACTTGTGATGTAGAAGTGACGTCTCCGCTTCACAGATATTCAGCTGCAGGCGACAATGTGCTGAGTCATGACGTCTCACCTGAGGATCGCGGATCAGGAAATCTGGATAATAGTTCTTGACCACTTTAAACCATCCTGGGATTTTGCTCGGGTCCTGCACACACACACACAGATGTAGAGAGGATTAATTTTCAGTTTTACGACACTATCTCGAGCCTGTGTGTGTGTGTGTGTGTGTGTGTGTGTGTGTGTGTGTGTGTGTGTGTGTGTGTGTGTGTGTGTGTGTGTGTGTGTGTGTGTGTGTGTGTGTGTGTGTGTGTGTGTGTGTGTGTGTGTGTGTGTGTGTGTGTGTGTGTGTGTGTGTGTGACCTTGCTGATTTTGATCATGTCCAGCTCCTTCTGGAGTCGAGCCAACATGGCGTCATCGTAGCCTCCGGAGCACTTGGTGACCGTGCACCACTTCTTGGAGTCTGGGTCGTAGCAGCCCATGAGGAAGCTAGACATGATGCCCCCTGGTGGCAAGAAGAAGAAGAAAATAAAGAGGACAACTTCAGTAAAGGAGGAACTACAGGACACATGGACTTGGCTTGAACTGATGCTGCGTTTACACGGACGCGGCGTGGAAATTTCGCGAGGCGAGATTAGATAGGTGAATTTCGTGTTTGCGTCGTTAGCACCGTTTACTGGAGTTACAAAATGCTAAACGTGGGGGAAATGCGTAGCTTTTAAAATTAAGTGGTTTTTTTAGCGCTTTTGTCTGAATATACGCAACAGTCGACCTTAAGGAGGCGGAATGGCGAGTCATGAGAATTCACATTCGATCATCATGGCAGGAAATGCCACTTTAGCATCTTATGGCTTCCTGTAATTCTTAGATTTTTGATTATTGATTGCATTTGTGCACAAAATCAGATATTTTGTGCATCCTGTGTGTTTGTAAAATGACACGTACAGCACTTTAAATTGCCTTTGACTTGTTTAAAACACACTTTTACAAACAGTTTTGAATAATTTGATTTACCGCAGACCTGTGTTCTGTTTTTTCATCTTTTATTCTGAATTCATTGTTTTGGATTCTACGTTTGTAAAAATCCACATTCAGTGTGAATAATAGACAGACATTAGGCAGAATTTATTTAGAAAATGCTGTTCCTACAATCTAAATTAAGTGATCCTTTTTTATTTTAAGTCATTATTTTTGTAGTATCTGCTACGACGACTGCATTTGTGCACAAAATCAGAAAGTTGAACACATTTTTATTAGATTTAAACAACCTGTAATTTTGTAAATCGCATGTTTTACTTGTTTAAAACACACTTTTACGAACAAATTGACCGATTGGAGCACATTCATAGGCGTTTGATGTTTCACCTGAAGTGTTTTCTGTCAGGTTTTTCATGTTTATAACCCTGTGTATTTTCCTCTTTTAACGTAACTCTAGTGAAGCTCCTTGTACGTTTTCCATTATTATGACCGTCATTGAGCGTCTGCAGAACTTTAAAGTCGTCTCTCGCTCCCACTGTTCGTATAATTCTAATATTGGAGGCGTATTTAACATCAGTTTTTCTCAAAGTTGAAACCTGTTTCCTAAAAGCGGTCCCAGCGGTCGTTAAAGGAATTAGCATTATTAAAAATTAACAGCAGCACTAAAACCTTCTTGATGAGCTCGTTTGGGGCCGAAGCTCCGAGCGCAGAAACAAAACCGTACGATAAAAGTGTCACAGAGAGTGAGACGGAGTGTCTGAGAGGACCGAAACGTCCCGCAGGCCAACAGCTGGACGTCTTTAAAACTCACCATTGGAGCCTTTCCCGTAGAAAGCTCCGAGCACCACCAGGTCGGCCGTGTCGGCCATGGCTCCCTCGTTCAGATAATCTTTCTTCACCTTCAGCCAGTGGCGTTTTCCTGGTTCGTAGTTTCCCTGAGACACAACATGGAGAAGGAGAACACCTTTAAAAGGACCACATTAGCTTCCAGCTGCGGCTAAATTACACTGGAACTAAAGTCAAGTGAAAACTTTTTTATGGTGTTCAAACTTTTCTGACCAATCACTTTTAAAGGGCCCATATTGTGCAAAATCAACTTTTTAATCATTTAATACTGATATTTGGGACTCAGTGGGCCATACCAGTCCCCAAAATGTGAAAAAACAAGACTCAGTCATGTTTTAGTGGTTCCACTTAGTGTAAGTATAGGCGATAAAACACGCAATGTTTAAACCTCCCTCGGAATGACGACATAGCAAGCATTTCACTGTGAATGTTGGCACCCCGTCAGGCAGAGTACTTCACAGCTCCACCGTTGCTTCTTCTTCTTGCCACCAGGGGGCATCATGTCTTAATAAAATAATTGCTAAATATTTTGGCCGTTTTCCTGAATAAGTGAGACTTTCTTTGATTTAAAAATAATATTTTAGCTGTTCTTTTCTCCTATAAAGAAAAAAATTCTGAACTAAGCCGATATAATTCCTAAAAATAAATGTTTTTCTGACTTTCGTTAAAACAAGAGAAGCTGTGATTTAATCCAGTTTCAATGCATTGTTAGAAATGTTTACTGACGTCAAACTTGACCTTTTCACAAGTAGCAGATTTGCCCCCTAGTGGTGATTCAATGTATTGTGACTTCCCGGTGATTTTCTTTCTTTATGGTCTACGTATTCCTTCATCTGTAAATATTCTTCGGGAGAAATTTCAAGCTAATTGTTAATTTGTGGTCATTTAACGTCTAACAGTCATCAAATCTTACCTTAACATCCTTTAGCACGAGGCCTTCAAGTCCTTCTCTGATGACGCGTGTGATCATTTCAGCCAAATCTCCCGCTCTCTGACACAAACACACACACACACAGGACAATTTAATCAATAATCAAACATGTTTATAGACATTAGAGCAGATAGAAGTGGACATTCAGAGACGTCGCGCTCACCGTGACGTGTTTCATCTCCGAGAACAGGATCCTGTTGGGCACTTCCACCATGTTGTCGTCCAGGAACTTCCTGCGTTCGCACAAAGGCCTGAAGGACGCCAGTGAGACACATTACATCTTTAGATAATTAAGTTTTAATAATACGTTTTCAGTGTAACTGAATCATTAGAATCGGTTCGTTAAAAAGATTTGTTCAGTACTTCCTGCATGTTAAATATTGAGTTTTTAGATGTTTCATTTGCTAAATGTTGGGCGATTAACGCACTGGATTTTTAAGTATTTTTAACTGATCTATCGCTAATGGAAAAGCCCAAAAATGACAGAACGGTGGATGTGTATGAAGTGTAAAAACAGCGTTACCTCTCCATGAGACTCACACCGTTGAAGAAGATGCAGTCGAAAACAAACAGGCACACTTTGGCGTCCTGAAACGCTGCTTTCTGAACCCGACAGGAGAGGAAATTAGAACCACAAAAAAAAACAATAAAAAGAATCATGCTGGTATATAAGACGGATTTAAATGTGGCTGTGGTGTCCTCACCTTGTGGACACCTAAGGTCCCAAAGGGCAGGGGTTTACTGGTGTTTGTGTCGATGAGCAGGACTTCAGCGTCCAGGATCATGCTGTGACCTCCAGGAAAAGCCTGAGGGATGTATTCTTTGAAATGAGCCACCTGTGGTTTTAAAAAACAACAGAGCAGGCGTTACAAAGATGGAGGAGGAGCTGAGACCGAGAGTTGGTGAAGGTGAAATGAGAGAAATATTTGTTTAACAGTGGCTTTGTTTATCGGAATAAAAGAGCGTTAACAGCAACTTTGGACTGTTTTAATTGGATTCTACCCTTTGCTGAATGTTAAGCTAACATTAGCATTAAATTGGCTAATTACAGAGGCCGAGGGCGAGTGTTTAGCCATGTGGAAGATGGTGAGAGGCTGAGGGCGAGTGTTTAGCCATGTGGAAGATGGTGAGAGGCGAGCAGAGCGCTTACATCTGACACAGCACAGCATTGTTGTTCCGTTTTATTTTGTATTTTTCATGCGTTTCCTTTAAAAGCAGTCTGTGGATTCTTGACTTGTCCTGATGCATTTTTTAAATATGTTTTTCTGGGTTTGATACAATTTGTGTGTACACTAAACGTACAGGTTTTTAACTTGAAGTCGACTGATATCGTGGATTTTTAATGACCCTTCATTATCAAGGGACAACAAACATCAGTATATATTATAATAATATCATTTTTGTGGCAATACAACGATACAAAGCAGAAAAATGAACGATTGGACTGATAAAAACGACCACAAGGTGGCAGCAGCTAAACACTTATGTGATTTTTCGGCTTCTTAAAGGTGAATATTTTCTGGATTCTTTGCTCCATTTAACAAAGAAATCGTTGAAAATCAATCGTTTTAGTTTGAGAACGTCATCATTTTTCGAGAAAATAATTGACACTTAATACTTTTTACACATGTTGATTTTAAAGGGTAACTAAACCACATGGGTAATAGCTTTAATTAAGACAATAATGGACAGATTGATCGATTATGAATATAATAATTTGGAGCTTTTAAACGGGATTGGATTGTAAGAAATCTAACAAATGAGCCAAAACAGTGAATTGCTCGACCTCTGGTTTAAACTGGATTAATTTTAAATGTCTGCTCAGAATCTGGAGAATGAAAATCAAACCTGCTTGTGAAAAGGTGACATGTAAACACTGTTTGGCTTCATTCCCCTTGTGCCTGTGGTTGATATAGAGCTAATTGAATGAATATGTTGCAGTATTTATCCACGCATGTTTATAACCGTCACACTCCTGCTGAGGAGGAACATCGGAATCCCACGCTCCGGTAACACCGTTAAACTGTTAATCCTCCAGGGAGAAAACCTGACTGTGTTTTAATCTGACACACATTTGAACTGTTTGTCTTTGTGTGTCACAGTGTGTGTGTGTGTGTGTGAGGCTGACTTTGTGTGGCAGCACTGGTTTGAGGCTGCGGCTGAAGTAGCTGAAGACGTCTCCGTTCTTGTGGACCTGCACGCGCTCGCCGTCGTACTTGATCTCCGAGTACATGCCGTTGGGACACTTCTTCATGGCGTACTCGATGGATTTACACGCCTCCGCCTGGAAAACAGAGACGACGACGGCGGTCGGTCACAAAAAGCAAGTAACCACATTTCATTAAGAAAATTCACTGGGGAAATGTCTTTTTCTTCACTGGAGATATGAAAATAAAAGTGTCTAGTTTCTGGTGACAGGTGACAACTATTTTCACCTTCCATTAATAGGTTAGTGTTGTTTTAAAACTTCTGGGTTCTTTTTAGCTTTTTAAATAAGAATATTCTCTGGTTTATTATGGAAGCAAATGTGTGCCATTATCCAAATTAATATGCATTAACTGAAATGCTTTTTCATTTTCAAAATGGAGCTGCATTTTGTGACTCATAAATAAAATTAATAATCTATTTCAAAATAAATATTTTTATTTTCAAATTCAAGACTGCTCATTCTGTGATTTAATTAAAATGATAAAGAAAATTACAATTAAGATTTAATTTTCAAAACATCCTCCAGCAAAAAGGTAACAAAATTCAATTTGAAATGTCAAATTTGAAAATTAAAATGCATTAACAGAAATGCTTTTTCATTTGACTCATAAATAAAATTATTAATCAATATTCCAAACTGCATTTTAATTTAAACTTCTAGACTGCTTATTCTGTGCCTTAATTAAAAGACAAAGCAAACGTTTTCATGTTCACCGCAAAAAGTGTCTCATAATTCAAAAGATTTCGCCATATGGAGCGGCGCAGGATAGTGACGTCACTGGCCACTCCCCTTCTTCTTCCAATCGTGCTGAGCATAGATATGTAAAGTATAAATGTCCTACGTTGGAGTGTCCAACGACTGTATTGGCCAGCAGCTGAGTAGATACTATGCGTGATATCGCCAGACTGCCGACTGAATGATTGACCAGAGTGCCGTCACATCTCACTAAGGAGTCTGGTGTGTTTAGGGACAGCACCGCTGACTGTGACCGGCTGCATAGACGCTGCAGCTGTGTGTGTTTGTGTCACACGGAGTCTGCGCTCCTGAGAACTCCGACAGAAGGATCGAACCAAACAATAATGCTGAACTGTAGATCAGTTAAAAGTACTTTAACAATCCTAAAAACGTGGGTTATTCTCCAACAATTACTAGGGAAATGTCTGACATGTCAATATTTAACTGAGAAGTCTGGTTCGCGATGTTCCTCCACTCCTTTGTGTGAGTATGTGTAGCAGAGCCTGAAGAAGGGGCGTGGCCAGTGACGTCACTATCCTGCGCCGCTCCGTATTGCGAACTCATTTGAATTATGAAACACTTTTTGCGGCGAACATGAAAACGAAAAAGCATTTGTCTGTTTGCTTTGTCTTTTAATTAAGGCACAGAATAAGCAGTCTAGAAGTTGAAAATTAAAATGCAGTTTGGAATATTGATTATTAATTTTATTTATGAGTCAAAAAATGCAGCTACATTTTGAAAATGAAAAAGCATTTCTGTTAATGCATTTTCAAATTTGACATTTCAAATTGAATTTTGTTACCTTTTTGCTGGAGGATGTTTTGAAAATTAAATCTTAAATGTCATTTTCTTTATCATTTTAATTAAGTCACAGAATGAGCAGTCTTGAATTTGAAGATGAAAATGCATTTTGAAATAGATTATTAATTTTATTTATGAGTCACAAAATGCAGCTCCGTTTTGAAAATGAAAAAGCATTTCAGTTAATGCATTTTAATTTGGAAAATGGCACAAATTTGCTTCTTACAATTTAAAAAATATTAATGCCTTTATTTATTCAGTTTATTTATTAGAATCCAGGTTTTGTTTGAGGAACAACGTAAAAATTGCGCAGCTCAAAATAAACAGACGTAAATTGGTTCAGTAGTCTTTGGGTCTCTGCAGTTGCACTGAATTTTTCCAAGTGTTGTATTAATGTACAGAATCAGACACAGAACGGCTTTTTTCATTCGTGTTTTTGTGTCGTTTGCTGAACATTTTTTTACTTTTGCTAAAACCTCATGATAACACGAAACGACAGAAATATTATTTTCCCGACATTTTTACCTGGACATTGCGTTAAAATCATTTTGTGTTCGACCTTGCTCTCTCTTTCTTGAATAAATCTACACTATTAAAGAACAAATTATGGCCTCATGTTGACGCCCACAGCTCTACGACGCATGGCGTTCCATCTACAGAGACTTGACGTAAACGCGCACAGAAATAACACAAAACTTCACATTCAGTGCGACGGCAGATAAAGACAGAAAAACGACACCATAATGTTCCTCGTCTTCTCCCCTGTCCACAGCACACATCAAAGCGCTAATGTAGTATTTTTTAATCCTCCACAGACTGAACTGAAGTTCCAGCTGTGAGCCGGACCGTGTCGCTCGTTTGTAAAACTCAAATGTGATAAAGCTGCAGTGGCTTTAAATTCACTCTCATGCTGCGTAATTAAAATTCTGCTGTGTCATGTGAAAGCTAATGCTTGGTGGGGAGGTGTTTGGTGTTTGGGAAAACATTTATTTATTTTTGCTGAAGTAGCACTTGCATTAATTTTGTGAATGAGGACTCAACATGAGTTTATCTGTGAGGTCCAGTCAAATTAAAAACTAATCTCCTCGACTGATCGACAGCATTTCCTTTGATCTACATCTCTTGTTGTTTTTATTTGCACAGAAGTGTAGCTGTAAAGGCATCAAAATAATTTTACATCACTAAATCTAAGCTATTAAAAGAACTAATTATCAGCCTTTTATCGGAAAATCTATTTCTAATTTACTCAGGTCTGACTCTCACTGATAACCCTCATGCAGTGTCGTAGCCCGAAGCCACAAAGGATGATTACAGTGTCGGCTCACTGCTGGATAATTGATGCACAATGATCCAACTATTACATCAGCTCACTCCTTGGAGGTCGTGCTGTGTGTGTGTGTGTGTGTGTGTGTGTGTGTGTGTGTGTGTGCGTGCGTGTGTGCGTGTGTGCGCGTGTGTGCGTGTGCGTGCGTGTGCGTGTGTGTGTGTGCGTGTGCGTGCGTGCGACTCAGTTACAACAGGCACAAGTGGATGCAGTAATCATAGACTGTATGTAAGAGAGAAGAAAAATTAATGTATTGTCTCTTCCAAAGGAACGTGAAGGCAATAAGGAAGAGTTTGGGGCCTGTATTCTCCTGAATGGCCATCAGGTGGAGCCTCCACTAGTTTGTATGTAAGTCAGCGAGAAAATTAGCCTCTTTTACATTTGATTTATGACTTCAGTTAACATTTCCCTCCCGATTTGTTTACGATGATCATGTCAACAGTTATTTTCACAGTTAATCAATTACTTGTCTGGTATTTAAAATGTCCAAAAACCAGGATTATTCCGTTTAAATGAATTCTTAGTTATATGGAGCAAAGAATTCAGGAAATATTCACATTAAACAGACTAAAATAGATCAGAAAGCTTGTTTTAATGATTAAAAAGACTCGTACAACAATTAATTTAGTTCTACTTTGCAACCTCAATTTTCTGCACTAAGGCACTTGGCTAATATTCCATCACTTTAGGGCTGAAACAATTACTCGATTAATCAATTTGTGCATGAATTGTCAGTTTTCTGATTTTTCAGATTATTAAATGTGAATATTTTCTCGTTTCTTTGCTCCGTTTAACAAATAAAAGTTAATAATTTTGGTTTGTGAACATTACAAGACATTTAAGAACATCGTCATTGCCAGGTTTGAAAAACAATAAATCAATATTTTGAAATTTTATGGACCAAACAAGTACTCAATCACTTGAGAAAATAATCGTTAGTTCCCGATATTCCATATAAATATTAAATATTTCTTTGCAAATTAAGGTCAAGCTGCAGCTTCTCGCACCTGAAAAATCAACGATCAATGTTACACAACTCCCTATAATAGTGTTTGTTTTGATGACACATTTATGATGCAAAAAGCATCTATAACTACCAAAAAAACAGACAGAAATAACTCATTAAAGCTTGATGGTGAGTGGTGGGGCCGGGTGTGGACTCACCAACATGGGCTGGACGGGGGTCATGAGCGACGCCTCCACAGTGAGGAGTTTCCTCTTTCCCGAACCGTTGGACGCCTCCTGCTGATTCCTCAAAACCCGCTCGATTACGTCGCCCAGGTTACGCGAGGCCTTGAAGGCGTCGTACGCGTTTGGATCCACGGCATCCAAACTGCAGCAATAACAGAGATTAGTAAAGATTGTAACAAATGCAGACGGAAAATAGCAGAAAAGGGACGGACTTTTCTGTCCCACGAGAACAGGAAGTGAAGGGGAGGGGCCGAGTGATAAATCAGTCACACCTGAGAGCTGAACAAAAGTAGCTTGAAGGAGTAAATATTGCTGTGAGAAGTGAGTTTGATTAAAGTCCTTTTGGTCAATTAACTGAAGACAAAGTAAACGGAAAGATAGTTCTGTGTGGAAACAAGACTGGAGAAGTGAGGTAACTCTTCCTGACTTTTAACCTCAAACTACAGCTCTGAATTCTTGTTGAATTTGATTTGATGACTGAGAAATGTTTTGAGTTAGCGTGTTGGTCCAATCATTCAATCATAGTCATGTTGGTGTGGCTATGTAGCATAGAAATTAATATTTGACGTTTTTTTTGAGAGGCTTCTGCATCACATGCGTTAGTCATCCAGCATTTCACAATCCAGCATATGAGAGCTAGTGAAAGCTAGTTAGAGAGCTAAGAGGAGCGGCTAATGAGATGCTTTCAATGACCCCGGTAAATTTCATCACCACTGAGCATGTTGTCTGGTCAGGAAGGGGCGGTCAAGTAACCTTTTGGGGGAAAAAGCAGCTGTTCATCAGGGGTGGGGACGATCGGCGCTTAAATTTGATTACATTTAATTAAAAAAACACTCACATTTATTTGCAATAACCATATTTGTGACAATATTTCACAATAAAAGCCTCTGTGTTGATATGAAACAATACGATAAAAACATTAAAATAAATCTATTAATATGCATAAGGAGCATCTATTCATCAGCGTTTTTTTGGATTGCAGTGTATTTTTAAATTTTCTCTTGATGATATTAAATTCCGTGATTTTGACTAATATCGGACGGCTCCAGAAAGTGCGTATTGTATCGGCTTTTCCCTAAAATAATCTTTAAAAACATAAAGACACTTACACATGTTTTGCTCCAGAGTTCATCTTCAAGTCGTGTTTGATAAGTCGAATGATGCATTTCAGGTCGTTGCTGGTGCATCTGCAATGAAAAGAGAATAAACGTTATCACTGTGGAATAATAATTATTTAAAAAGAAAAGCATTTTATGAAGCTGAAATATGAACATTTACGACCTGAAAAGGTTAAAACAACAACATTAAGACAAGTGACAAATGTATTAGTTTAATTTCTGGCTTGAGTTTGACAGAAAATGTAAAAAAATCAGAAAATAAACCGCTTCCGTCACAAACTTCAAAACACAACCACACATTTTGTTATAAATGGTATAACGCTGCCATGCGTGTGTGTGTGAGAGAGAAAGAAACAGAAAGATTTGCCTCAGGCAGGAAATCTAAAAAAATCTGTGGAAAAACTGCAAAACCCCTACAATAACAAACCAGCACAAGCAAATATAACAATTTTAACGTTTTCAAATAAATCAAATATTTAATGTTTAAAAATAAAGAATAATTGTCGGTGAAAATACAGCACCTTTAATCAAGATAATTACAGTAAATATTCCCTTTATGAACACCTGGGGTCTATCTCATCTTAAAAAAAGTAACAATATGTGTATTTTTCCAATTAAATCCCAATTATTGTGGTTATAACAATCAATAAAGGGAACCCCTGTCGTCCCATGTCTCTTCTAACAGCCACATCTCCTCCATGTTTACGTGTCTTAAATGCGTTATTCTTTTATTATTTCAGGGCTTTGTTGCACGTTTCCCTTCGACCTTCCCTCCAGTCTCAGTAAATCATCCAAGTCCATATTGTCCTGTCAACAAGACGATTGTTAAACTTTGAAAACCCACAGTCTGTTTGTTTACTCCCTGGTTCTCACAGGGCTCCAGGCTCCCTCCCTCTTTCTCTTTAGAGCTTTGTGCCTCTTCCATCTCCCTCCCTTATTTCTTCCCCCTCCTGCAGGTATTTCTGCCTTTGCCAATGTTCCTGCTTTAACACCTGCTGCTACATTTATTATTATTACCACTATTACCACGAAAGCAATGGTTCACGATGTTTGAAGTGGGCTTGTACAAGGTTGCGAGTCCACTGTGCCAAATAGCAGCAGAGAGCAGGTGGACGAGAGCCAAGTGAGCACATTTTTGACATTCAAAGCACATTTTTTCAGGCGTAAACCAGTGTATCTCGTTGTCGTTTGTCGATCCAGGTGCAACTCTTCGCAGTTTAGTAGGTTTTCTCATCTTTAAACAAAAGGCCGACCCCAAAAAACCCACTCCTACTTAAATGTACAATATCTTATTTAGCGGACGTTTGCTTTGCTCACTCTCCCACACCAAAGTCCATAGAGAAACCTAGCGATTTTACGCCCACAGAACACTGGAGTCGTTGACCCTCCGCTGCCTCCATCAGCACTTTCAGCATGTCTTTATTTTGTTATTTTAGAGCTTGAAATGTTTGGATGGGGATTTATGAAAGGAAGAAAGTGTAGAACCAGCAGCTCTCTTGTCCTGTGAGTTTAAATTGTCATTTTTTTCAAAGGGCTATGGTGTAGGGCATAAATAAACTTCCTACTACTTTTAGCTTCCTATTAGAAAATATTGAGATAAAGATAGTGTACAACTATCCCTTTTTATTATTATTAAAACATTCTTAAACTTTAAGATGCATTTTATCCTTATATTTTAACGTAATCCTTCTTTTTGTTACACTTCGAACACTTTTAATCTCTTTTAAACATTAGTTTTGATTATAAATTTTAACTTTTCATTGATTTCTCACATTTCTATTGTTCTGTTATCACTCCATAAATAAAAGTGGTTCATGCACAAATCTCCATTTCTCTCTCCGCCCAGCCGGTTGGAGGGAAAATGGCCGCCCACCCAGAGGTCACGAGGTCTCTGCCTCTTTAAAGGAAGTGTTTTCTTCCTCCTCCGCCGCAGCAAAGTGATTGCTCATTGCCGCCGTCTCCATAAATAATCCCACAAAGCGTACGGCATGGACCCGCTCTATATGAAAAGTGCCCCAGAGATAACTTCTGTTATGATTTGGAGCTATATAAATAAAATTGACTCGACTTGATTTGTCACTTTTGGATGCATTAAAGCGAGAGTCATAAACTGTTTTAATAGATCAGGTCTTGCGCTGCTTGTTCTTTTAATGAATTACCTTATCTGTGCTGCTTTACTGCCCCGGCGCCTAATTAATAACGACGTGATAATGTACTGTACTTACTTTTTGGCGATGGCCTCCAGCTCGGTCTGCTGCTCGTCCTCCTTGGTCAGCTGGGCGAGGCGGGTCAGGGATGCGTCCACTTCCTGGATGGTCAGCAGACTCTTGGCAGCCGGAGGGAAAGATTTAGTCTCGTCGAAGAACATCCTCACCGTCTCGGATACGTCGCCCTTTAAAACAAAGACGGCAGTTTTG